>NW_019394643.1:61840-62977 GCF_000612105.2 Orussus abietinus
ATTATACAAATATTGTAGAAATAATATTCTAAAATAAATATGTCGCAAATATTTCAAACATCTGATAAATATTTACAAAACGTACAATATTCGTTAATTATATATAAAATGTAAGACAAATATCTTATGCTACTAGGGGTTGATGCGTTCGATGACTCCCGATATCGGCCGATCGAAGATCCACCCTCGGACGTGGTCCTAGCCCCTTTCCGGCGCGTACCTCCCGCATCTGCCGCGACGCGTCCGCATCTGCATCGCCTTCCCGTTCCGGGTCGTCGCGACACCCTAAGCGGCCGCATAATCGGTCTCGTCGGCACGCTCGACCTGCCCCGACCCCGGAGTGCGCTTTATTCCCGGCCGCACCTTTCGATGCACTTTTCGACCACTCGTATGCACCTCCCCTAGGACCGGACCTCGTGATTTACGACCTTCCGAATTTATGCGCCACTGCGCCAATTTTTCGACCGATAGATGGCGATTCGTGTCCTTTTGTAGGTTAGGGACTGAGATCTTGAAAAATCTTTACCCGATCGATCGGAACTGTTTCTGATTGATGCGTAACGTTTAGAGGTTATCCGGAGAGATAAACTTTAAAAACGAGGGCACAAATAAATGAGAAGAAACGGAGAAGTCTAAAGGGTCTCTATAATAAACAAACAAGAGTAAATAAATAAATAAATAAAATTAAAGGATGCGGACATTATAAATGGAATTAATTAAGGGACTGAGACAAATACAGAAACGAACTTAAAAGACTAGATGACAAAATAATGATTTGGTTATAATTACTATAGAGACATGGTTAAAATACTGTGGGAAGTAGAACCACATAAATGGGGGAATTTACCGCATGGAATGGAAATGTTTTGTATATCTGTTAGAAAAATAGTATGAAAATACGTAGAGCTAATATTATACAAATATTATAAAGATAATATTTTAAAGTAAACGTTTTGCAAATATTTCAAAGCCAAGCCTTTTTGCAAGTATTTCAAATGTCTAGTAAATGTTTACTAAATGTACGATATTCGTTAAATATATAGAAAATATAGGACAAATATTTTGTGCTACCAGGGTCTGTTCTTGATACAACTAAAAACTGTCCCATTAAACAATTAATTCAGCTGACTTTACTTC
>NW_019394644.1:0-61970 GCF_000612105.2 Orussus abietinus
CAAAAACTACGTTAGGTGGGTCAGGGTCGCTCCACAGTAATACTAAAATAATTTTCATTAATTGTTTTTGTTTATAAATATTTATTTTCTTTAGGAAATGCATTCTGCCCCTCGAGCGATTCGAATTCCGCGCTGCTCCCGCCGCTAGTACGCTGCGCGGCCGGAGAGGGCAGTGCGGACCAGGTGCAAGCCATCGATGGAGTCCAGTGTACATGTGACCATGCGTGTTCACAATTATGTAATTAACGATCTGTTAATTATATAATTAGTTACAATCCATTATAGGCCACGATAGAAAAGCGATCTATCTCATTGGAAGGCCTTATCTTATTATTTAAACATTTTGTATAAATTGTTGCGTAGCGATGGCCTTGACCTCGTTACTTATTTGATGTTGAATATTTATTTGCGGAAGCGCAAAATTTGCATCGACCGTTATGCGAGACGTCGATCCTTATGCTAGTTTCTTATTTTCCAACATTATCCGTTAAAAGGTGAGATCAATATGCGATGCAAGTATCATCTCTCGGGTACACAAAATTAAGAGGAGTGATTTTTGTTTTGTTTAATTTTGAGGCATTACAGAGTTTCAACAAGGCTAACGATTGTTACACATCTCATGGTCCGATAATTATCGATTGCAAAGTTATTGCAATTTGTTTATTCAAACCTCCATAGTGAAAAGACCATAAGTCCAAGGAGCGGCGATTTTATAACAATTCACCAAAAAGGCGAGAGGCTCGCATAATACGCGTTTGCCGTTTCGAATTTGTCAATTATTAATAAAATGTGAGATACCGAGACATGATTGTGCAAATTCTTCACTAATCATTAAATAATTAAGTTACATCAGTGCGACCGATAACAGAACGAAGACAGATGGTTTCTCGAACGTTTCTTTTTATTCATCCCGTTGAATCTTGCTCCGGGAATGATTTGTAAACAATTGTAGGGGAGGTGAAACCGCGGCCCTATATAAAGCTGTCCGCTGAGCCATCTCATTAAGTCGTATCAGAATCTTTCAAAGAGTCACATCAAGATTCGCGAAGCCATTCTGTCCCCGGGCCGACGAGCCACGACTCAAACCAAAGCGCTCCATACGGGTGAGTCTTTAATTAAAGAAGTTGTTGAAGGGAGCAAAGATCCCTAGCTGCGGATAGATCCCGTTTTATTTAAAAGATCACTGCCTGTTGAGGCATATCATAATAAAATCGTTGAATGTATGGTACACGGTTACCAAATCTGGCTTGACTATTTGCCGACGAACATTGCATATAATAAAGGATTATTGAGTTAGTAGTTCATTAAACAACAGACGTTCTATTTATTTCGCCCGGCGAAACCTACTGTATTCCAGGGATTCGAGGAGAATCTTTATTACCCGAACTCGGAGAGACGAGATTCGATCACTAATAATTTCAGAGATTCTTCGAGGCATTCTTCGGGCCTGGAAGAATAACATCCAATTCCTTGGTGTTTGGCGGGACAAATAAAATACCTGGCGACCATAAACGACAACAGGATAAACAACGAAGTTCGGTGCCTGGAGAAAGAACCTGCGCTGCCGCCGGAAGGTGACTTTCGGAGAGGCCCGGAGTGGAGGGAGTCGTACTGAGAAGGATCAGGAAGGAACCATCTAATTCCCTGGCATCTCCGGCCCACTGCCCGGTCACACAAGCATGTGTCGGGAAGGCTCGAAGAGTGACGATCTAGGCTGAAGAGCAATCGCGGGCAAGAGATCGATGAGCCATGACCCACGTAGACGCGAGTGGGTCGGGGCAGAGAGGCAGGGTCCCTTCTCCCCCACTGAATAGCTATTCCTGACACTTCGGGGTACCGGCGATTCATAAGTCTGACTCAGACCGCAGAAAGGGATGGCGAATCAAAACGGCCATCTCTCTCGGACGCCCGCTCTCGATAACGGAAAATGAAGGACAGAGAGGGTGCGTCTCGTCACCCAATCCCGCAGATCCTGGAATCGCCAGCGATTGGCCAGGCCGGTCTTCGGATGAGTTTTTGGCTCTATTACTTCGCGATTATGCATTTAACCGAGGAACTCGGTTATAAAATTGGGTCCACGTGAACGAACAGAGATAATTCCATATCTTAAATATCGGACATGCTTCGCATGATTTTTTCTTAGCGTTTCCAAAACGGCTAAATTACTATGAAACATGGCGCGACGAGGTTGTGTATAATTCCGCCTTAAATAAAGGCGTGAATTGTCCCCGATCGCCCTTAAGTTGAAATCATCTACTTTCCTCTCTTTATGCGACAAATGGTTCTTCATGGAAATTAAAATACGTCGAAAAAACGCGCATAAGCATGGCCATTAAATTCATTATTTAATTGAGAAAATAACCCATTCGATAAACCGTGCACTTATGTATTTATGAAAATGGTCAATTCATTATTTCCACTGCAGCTATTCCGATCATCGATTGCATGCACGGATTCGCACTAGATCCCTGTAAAGGAGGAGACATTGCGAATCGAGGAGCGCGAGAGCGCATTTGAATTTGCCCGCCGTGTAATCTGGTCTCTTGTCAGAAGAGCGTGACAACATGAAGTCAAGAGTGAGCGCGAACGAGATATCGGCGAATCGCGGCGCGAGCCGGCCGTGGACGAGGGGGCAGGATCCCCCCCCCCCCCCCCACTGGGAAGCCATTTCTGACACTTCGGGGTTCCGACGATTCATATGTCTGCCTCAAACCGGGGGAAGGGATGGCGAATCAAAACGGACATCTCTCTCGGACGCACGTTCTCGAGAACCGAAAAAGAAGGTCAGAGAGTGTGCCTCTCGTCTCCCCGCCCCGCGGACCCGTGAATCGCCGGCGATCGGCCAGGCCGAACTTCGGATGGGTTTCCGGTGTTCCGCCTTCGCGATTATGCATTTAACCGAGGACCTCAGCTATAAAATCGGATCCTTGTGAATTATCAGAGTAATTCCACGACCCAAATATCAAAAGAATACCGCGTTATTATTTGTTAAAACTTTTCAAGTGGCCGAATTGCTCTGAAATACGGTGCAATGAGATTTCATATTAAGACGCTTGAAATAATATCCCGAATATTGCCCGTCCACTCTTAACATGGAATCATTCATTTTTTCCACTTTATGCGACAAATCGTTCTTCATAAATACAGAAATACTTGTAAAAAACGTGAATACGCCATTATATTAATTATTTAAATGAGAAGATAACCGACTTGTTAACTCGTGCATTTATTTATTCATGAAAATGGTAATTTCATTATTTCCGCTGCAACTATTGCCATCGTCGATTACTCGCATGGATTCCCACTTGATCCCTGTAGAAGGGGAGATATTGTGTATTGAGGAGCGCGAGAGCGCATTTGAATTTGTCCGCCGTGTCACCTGGTCTCTTGACAGAAGAGCGTGACATCATGGAGTCCAGAGCGAACGCGGACGAGAGATCGGCGAATCGCGTGCCCTGCGGCCGCGGGGGATCGAGGCGGTGGGGTTGGTCCCATCGCCCCCCAAGGGCATCCACTGCTATGGTCATCTCTCTCAGGCGCACACTTTAGGCGGTATACGATTAAAAAAAGTCATAAAGTTCATACACTTTTAGTACGCAAGGTTGTAGTAAAAGTACAAATTTGATGTCTTAACAGTGAATTAGCATACATTTATTACAACATTTTAAACCAATTTATAATTTTATAACATCATGTTGTTATTTTATGAAATCGCGTATAAAAATTAAAAATTTGATATTGGAAAGTTATTTATTACACGTTTTTTTTTATGTGAGATTTTGATTTGATTTTATGATCGTTTGTATGAGTTTATTTTTAAATGAAATTAATCGAGATATAAAAAGTATTGGTGGGGGAGCATGGAAAATGGGTCGCTTGGGCTGGCTCTCCTTTTCGCGTATATGCATTTAACCGATGACGTCGGCTATAATGTGAACTATTGTGAATTTTCAGCGTAGTCCACGTTGTTACGGGGCGGCCGAGTGGATGCGAGGCCCGGGTGATTCGGATAGAGATTTCCCGAATCTTGTGCGTAACGAGTATTTTAATTTTGTCAGGAGATTCATCCCAGCGGCTAGATCAATTCCTCTTTTGGGATTTAGGGGAGTGAGGATAAAAAAGGGGTGTGAACGAATGGCAATGTGGCTTGTGTATTATGATAATTGCATTTATTCGTCCGTGAGGTCTAAATTACAATCAGCTTGGAGGGCACCCAGGGTGCCTTTACCTAATTTTCTCTGGGTTATTATACTTCCGCGTCGCGGCGGTTCGTGTGTCGCGATAGCGCGCTTTAACGGCGGTAGGTTACTGGACGCCGGAGTGCTGATGCGGGAATTCTTTAGTGCTTAATGGCGGTCTACGCGTGATTCTCTCTCGGAATGATGAGATTTCGAGCTCAGCTGTATAACGGAAGTTGATGGATTCTTAATCTATCCGATTGACCGGAGCAGGGCGGCCTCCAAAAGGCAACGACGTGGGGGAGGGCAGCCCCCATGCGTCCAAGAGCCATCCGTAAACCTCCTCGTGGTGGGGCTGGATGCGGATCCCCATGGATCCGTAACGAAACGGCAAATGGCTACTGGGGAACCATGAGAGATGCTCGCTCTGCGGAGTTCGACCGCAGTCTTGTTCCCCCTAGAGTTACCGGCGAAAGGTGGCCCTCGTCATGGGAATACTTCTCGACCGGACGGCTGGAGGTGCTCCGGGTAACCCGTCCCGCGTCCCGGTTTTCCGGGTGCGGGCCGGCCCTACCGTAATAAGAAGGCGGCGCTCTAGTACAGGCCGATAGATGGGAAAGTCCGGCCCGACTTCGCCGGGTTATCTCGGCCGTTGGGCTGGGCTCCCATCCGCTTTAGCTTGGAACGCTCGCCAACCCACGCTGGAGCATTGCGTCTCAGCTGGGGCCTTGCACGAATGCTCGCACCACGCGGGTGCAGGGGAGGGACCTCCACGAGGTTCCCCGCGGGCAACGGGCGGGGTCAAGCGGCCTCCTTTCGGGGAGTGCGTCGCGGAGGCCCCGACCCGGCAAGCGCCTCCCCGGGGTTTGTACGAGCGGTCCGGAGCATTCGGGTTTTTCCAGCCCGTCTTGGGTCCTCGGGCCCCCCGTGGCTGTGGGCTCGCTGGATGGGGTTTGGAGTACAACCCCCCAGAAATGGGGGGGGCCGCTAGGGAGGCCTTGCCTCTAGGTGCGGTCGGCCGGCTTCGGCCGATACGACGTAATGACCGGAGCAGGGCATGGAAATCGCGATAATGGTTAGAATTCGGTCGGAAATGAGGGGTTAAGAAATAATCCAGAATGAAGTGAGGATGAGTCGAGCTTACGAAGGATCCTCTACCTGGCTTGATCAGCGACCGGATTCGGTGACAGTCTCTTTTGATCGACCCAGCCGGATGACTGTGCGTGAACACCTTCGTCCCGTGGCGTGCCCTGGGGTTGGAGGTCTCCTAGAAATCTCCCGTCCAACGAAAGTCGCAGTGCCGCCGTCTGGTCCTCACTCGGTGATTGGATCGCTGGAGTACCGGGTGGCACTACTGCAGCTCGCAGGGTAGTTGTCCTCGACAGGGAGTCCGGCGGTCTCGTTCTCTGACTCGCTAGGAACGCAGTACCGGGGTCCAGGATCTCCACTCGAAGTTGATGATGTCCGGTGATATGATACTTGACTAAACACGTGTGACTTCTGACATTATGACTGACATGCCGTCTTGATCTGACTGCTGGTTTTATTAGCAGGGTGTTTCAATTGGTGGGGGTTTCCTAGGGCCCAGGTGAGAGTGGCGTTTCTGGATCGTGCTGACGCGTTGCGTAGTCATCGGGTCGTTTTCCCCGGGTCGATCAATGGCTTTTGGAGCCGTCTGGCCGATGAACTTGTTGGATCCTTTCGCAAGAGTTCCCTAATCGCGTTTCTGTATTCCAATTTCCATGGCTAGCTCCGGTGACCGGAAAATGGGTTTTTCCTTACGTTAGGGAACGGCGGATGTCTACGTAACAACGTCTAAGATGAAATTCATATACGGCGTTATTTTTTGTTAACATTCTGGAAATGCGTTGAATCTTTCTCAAAAACAGCGCAACGAAAGTTTGCATTGTTCTTTTTAAATATTATATCCCTAGTAGCACAAAATATTTGTCCTATATTTTCTATATATTTAACGAATATCGTAACGTAACATTTTGTAAGTATTTACGAGACATTTCAAATATTTGCAGAACGTTTTCTTTAGAATATTATCTTTATAATATTTGTATAATATTAGCTCCACGTGTTTTCATCATATTTTTCTAACAGATTTACAAAACATTTCGTTTCATTTTAATATCAGCATTTTTTAAATATTATCTACCGAATACATTATAAACGTTTTAAAAATATTCAAAATCAAAATCACACGTTTTGCTCCCATAATGAATTAGCGGAACGAAAATATTACAACAATTTGTCGTGTTTTTGATACCAAATGAAGTGTCCGGTAATAATCGTGAAGTAAAAAATGCATTTTTATTATATGTTCATAAATTAAAAAATATTTATAATCAAAATCACACGTTTTGCTCCCATATTGAATTAGCGGGACGAAAATATTACAACAATTTGTCGTGTTTTTGATACCAAATGAAGTGTCCGATAATAATCGTGAAGTAAAAAAATGCGTTTTTATTATATGTTCATAAATTAAAAAATGTTTCTACATATGTTTATAAATTATTGAAACTAAATAGGTCATTGAGATTTTCAACAAATATTTCAGATATCTTCGAATGAAGTCTACAAGACATATTAAAAAATCTGCCGCTTGAGATATCTAGCAAAAATTGCAAACAAATATTTAGAAATTATTTTATGCTACTAGGAATTGTAAAATGCTCGATCACTCTGGACTTGAAATGATTAACTTTCTGTTATCTCAATGATGCGAGATAGATCTTTACTGGTCCCTATCCATAGAATAGGAGCAAGTGAAATTAAGACAAATTGCAAAAGCAGTAATCAATTCACAGAGTCTGCGTGACTCATCGTCGTTACTGATTTTATTCATAAATCTGTTGGCGAGGACAGTTGATTCATTTCGAAAAGTGAAAGATTTTGAAAGAATTAATAACATTCTTGTAAAGTACTACAATTTAATAGAATTACCAGTGTGTCTGGTTCAATACAACAATCCATCCAAAATGTGAGATAACTTCCAATAATATATATTCTCAACACTCGAGACCAATTTCGTACATTCAATTATTTTCCCTTGATATTCACTTGCCGTCACTTGAATTGCAACACTGATGATTCTTACAAAATCAATTTTACTGGAGCCAAGAAATTTCCATTGCAAGGAACATTTAGATTGCTGCAAGTAATTAATTTCTCCTAGAGAGTACATTTTTCGCTGTGGGCATACATGTTACATAAACGCCACTTAATATACTTAAAATTATGTTCATCTATACTAAACTTACATTTTTTCCCCCGTCTTTCTAAAATGCTACTGCTTACCGCTTATATTCAAAATCAACATCTTCATCACGCTGCGAACAAACTCGTGTATATGTTTCTTCAGACCCAATCTTCGTTTCTGTCATCTTCAACAGCTTCAACTTCACACTCTTTGTACTGATTTTAGAAGTCCAACGAACTCTCTTCCAATACTTCGAATGCGTTAAATTCAAATATGCTATTAAGCAATATTTTTTGCATACACTTTTTTAATTGTTCCTCCTCCCTTGTTACCGGAGTTTCCATCAAGTACATTGTTTGAAACGTTGCTAACAATAAATTAATCACGTTTATCGGATTAATAATCTTTTTGAATCACAGAAGCTGTTGTTACGGGACGGCCGAGCGGATGCGAGGCCGGGGTAATTCGGATGGGGATTACCCAAATCTTGCGCGTAACGTTTATTTTAAAGTTTGTGAGGAGATTGATCCGAGCGGCTAGATCAATTCCTCTGGTGGGATCTAGGAGAGTGAGGGATAAAAAAAGGGGGTGCGAACGAAAGGCTATGTGGCGATAAGAGTTGTATTTGTTCGTACGCGAGGTCTGAACTCGTCAGCTGTGAGGAGCACACGAGGTGCCTTGACCTAATTTCTCTAGGTTAGTATACTTCCGCGTCGCGGCGGTTCGGGTGTCGCGATAGCGCGCTTTAGCGGCGGCAGGTTACTGGACGCCGGAGTGCTGACGCGGGAATTCCTGATATTTTAATGGTGGTCTGCGCGTGATTCTATCTCGCGATGCTGAGATTCGAGCTCAGCTGTTAAAGAAAATTGAGGGGTTCTTAATCTATCCGATTAACCGGAGCAAGGCATGGAAATCGCGATAATGGTTAGTATTCGGTTTTGGTCGGAGATGAAGGGTTAATAAGTAAACTAGAATGAAAATGAGGATGAATCGAGCTTGCGAAGAATCCTCTACCTGGCTTGTTCAGCGGCCGTAATCGGTGACAGTCTCTTTTGATCGACCCGGTCGGATGACAGTGCGTGAACACCTTCGTCCCGTGGCGTGCCCTAGGGTTGGAGGTCTCCTAGAAGCCTCCCGTCCAACGGAAGTCGCAGTGCCGCCGTCTAGTCCTGACTCGGTGGCTGGATCGCTGGAGTACCGGATGGCGCTACTGCAGCTCGCAGGATAGTGGTCCTTGGCAGGGAGTCCTATGGTCTCGGTCTCTGACTCGCTAGGAACGGAGTACCGGGGCCAGGAGCTCCACTCGAAGTTTCGATGACGACTGACGTTGACTTATCACAAATTGACTAAAAGACTGACTAACTCCGCCTTCTGATCGGATTGCTGGTTTTATTAGCAGGATATTCCAATTGGTGGGGGTTTCCTAGGGCGCAGGTGAGGGTGGACTTCGGAGTCGTGCTGATGCGTTGCGGAGTCATCAGGTTGTTTCCCCCGGGTCGGTCGATGACTTTTGGAGCCGTTTGGCCGATGAACTCGTTGGATCCTTTCGCAAGAGTTTCGCGTTTCTGTACTCGGATTTCCACGGCTGACTCCGGTTAATGAAAAAAATGGATTTTTCCCTATTTTAGGGTACGTACATACCTACGTAACAATACCAATGAAATGAATTATATATGTTGTGACGTAGCTAAAGTCTTTGCTCACCACAAGGGATTCTCGGTGCCATAGTGGGAAGGAGTCCCTCTGGTAATCATTAGAATAAGTTGTTTATTATATTAAAATGTATGTAAAATTGCGACAGACGCAGCGCTGCGCAGATGCGTGGTGCATCGGCGCGCGAATATAATTACCACACGTTCACGGAAAGCGCGCGGGGCCCCGAATTCGGGGGTCCTGCTGCCGTCAGTCGGCGGACGTCCTGATTAGGCGACCTAGTGACCTATTTGAACTAGATGAGAAATGCTCGGTGAGAAGTTCCGCGAGGCCCACTAGGAGGACATTGGCGCCAGAACGAAGGATCTTCCGACGTTTCCGGGATTGCCAGAGGGACAACCGTACCGGCCGCAGCTCTCGCCGTCCCGTCCTGTCAGCGACAGCGCCTCGTTTTCCCGATACATCCCGAAGGGCGCCGTGCTGACCATCCCGAAGGGCGTAGCAGCGCTGCCGCCTTGAGAAAGGAGCTGGGCCGTCCTTCCCAAGCGAATTCCCTACCGGTGACCCGAACTTGCTCAGGGGGCCTCTTAGACCGTCATTGTCCATCTCGTCCGTGCTGTGAGCTGATTTCGAACCGTTACTGCCGCGAAGTCACTTTGGGTCCGGGTAACCGTTGATTATCGATCCCGACTTTCGTTCATTTGAGAGTTCTTCCTTACTCTGTAATTATGCGCGGCTGGTCCGCGCCTTGTTTAATATTGTCGTCCGCTCGGTAGTTCCGTTGAACTGGGGGACCAAGTTTTGAGTACTGAATGATGGTTGGACCTGAGCCGCTACCCTTCGCGGAGTGTTATACCGTCCCGTGAGTAAATTCTGTGCGTCCCAAATTCCGAATCCCGAAATCGTTAAGGGCCACGGGAGGCGTTCTGTTTATTTTGATATAGGAAAATTTCGATGGGGGGAGATCCACCCGCTCGATTTTATCGCGCCGCGTACCGTCTGCTTTTATGTTTTTAAAATATTGTCGTAATTAGTACCGCGGCTGCTTGCGAGCAGGACGGAGTGGTTGGGAGGTGAAGGGCCATATCGCGAGTCGGTGCCGAATATCGTGTTGCGCAATTACCGTAGCCGGGCGTCGGGCTCTTACCGAGGTCCTAGGGGGCACGTAAGAGGTCCTCTCACTAGGGCGTTGTATCCTGTGCGGACTTTCACCGGGGAATCCGATGTTCTTGATCGCGTGCTCCATCTTTTTAATTGGTGCTGTTAATTTTCTGGTCTCCTGTTTTTTAGTTTTCCCCGACCCGACTCTGTGCGAGAGACCTTCATGATATTGTGACGCACTTCCGTGGTAGAGTCCCGTCAAAGGAATAAATTTCCCGAAGGGATTGTCTGTCGCAAGCTTTTGTTTTATTATTTCATTGACCTTGCCGCTTCGGCGAATTCTGAGACCGACTCCTCCTCGGTCCTGCCTTTTCGTGTCAAATCCCCCAACTCTACCGTACCGGAAAGGGCGTAAGGTCCTTCCGGGGCTGAGTGGCCGGTCGGACGCGCCCTGATCGGTTCCAACAATCGGACCGGATCGAATTGCTTCGGCTACCGGGCACCGGAATTCCGAGGTGCGCACGTGCGCACCTGGTACCCGAATGTAAATCGGATTTCCGGTACGGCCAAAGATCGGGGTCGACTCCTTACGCATGCCGGATCTGGGGCTCATGACGATTTGACGATTAGAGATGGAAAGTCTCGTCGCAATGTATATGAAATCTTTACTAACAATAAGTCTTTTTGCATCTCCAAAACATTTCAATATCTTGCCTCGCGCTAGAATCACGCGAACCTCGCAAATTCTGAATGCAAGAAGCACCATGTCAGCATATTACGCGTACAGTGACGTACTGCTACTGACCGCCTTATCGCGTCACCCAATGCTCCGCAACGCGGAACGAAACCGAACCATCAAAATTAGACACGAGCACCCTCGCGGACCCTCACGATTTGTAGAAATACCATCTGACAGAAGTCGAATATATTCATCCTCGTCAATTTATTGATAACCTCCATTTATTGAGCCCTCCTTAGCTCCCCATTCCTATAAATCCCACCAGAGGATTTGATCCAGCTGCTCGGGCCATCTCCTCACAATAATATCTAATCGTTACATGGACATACGAGGTAAGACCTCTTTAGGCAAAACCCGAATATTGCCCTCGGCCTCGCAACCCCTCGGCCGCCACGTAACACACTGCACAAAGTCGATCTTGGACCAGTCGTTGCTGTAAATATCGCTTGTTTGCCGTCAACTGTTCCAGTCGCTGAAATTAATACGTTTCGTGCTAGATGCTGTACAGTTTTAATTACTCTCACTAAAGAGATCTATAAACGTTTCCCCTTTAAAGAACGAAGCATGAAAATGCTGAAGCAGCTTAGTTTTATCGAGCCTACAATTTTAAAGGAAACTAGAAACATATCCGCAGTAGCTATTTTTTTTTTTTGATTAGACGTTGAAGAAGTCCACGCCGAATTAAAAAAAGTGAAAAGTGTGTTGAGAAGTGATATGAGCACAGAAAGTATGACTTTCTGGCAAAAATTAAAAGTAGCGGAATTCGCTGATAGCTCTTCAGAATTCCCACTGATTCGGCAAATCATTGATAAAGTCACTATGCTTCTACACTCATCAGCAAATTTTGAAAGGATATTCAGCCAAATAAATTTAAATAAAACCAGAGTCCGAAATAGTTTGAGTACAGACACACTCAAAGGAATTTTTTGCGGTAAGAGCCTTATACGAAGTAACCCAATTTAGNGGGCCGGCCCTACCGTAATAAGAAGGCGGCGCTCTAGTACAGGCCGATAGATGGGAATGTCCGGCCCGACTTTGCCGGGTTATCTCGGCCGATGGGCTGGGCTCCCATCCGCTTTAGCTTGGAACGCGCACCAACCCACGCTGGAGCATTGCGTCTCAGCTGGGGTCTTGCACGAATGCTCGCACCACGCGTGTGCAGGGGAGGGACCTCCTCGAGGTTCCCCGCGGGCAACGGGTGGGGCCAAGCGGCCTCCCTTCGGGGAGTGCGTCGCGGAGGCCCCAATCCGGCAAGCGCCTTCCCGGAGTTTGAACGATCGGTCCGGAGCATTCGGGTTTTTCCAGCCCATCTTGGGCCTTCGGGCCCCCTTGGCGGTGGAGTTGCTGGGTGGGGTTCGGAGTATAACCCCCCAGCAATGGGGGGACCGCTAGGGAGGATTCCCCTCCAGGTGCGGTCGGCCGAAAGGCCGATATGACGTCATGTCATCCATAATGCCTATCTGCCTATTTTCAACCAATCGGAACATTTTTCTGCATGCATTTTTGCAACTATGCAGCAAGAGGAAAGGTACCTTAATTGGAACTCGAGTTACTAAATCCTTTGCCATAATAACAATTTCTAACAAAGCAAAACATTTCGGGGAATATGTGAGTGATCAATTCAAATTTGATAGAATATTGTACTGCCCCACTGAACATCAAACCTAACAGTTACGTAACATAGAGCTAACTAGTTACATGACATTTGTTACAATGCAGTAACTTAACAGTTATGTAACATGGAGCTAACAGGTTACATAACATTTGTTACTATCATATCTATATAAATGTAGCATAATTTTGTTACTCTCATCTTACATTATGTTACTGTCCTGATATTACTGTGCATATGCAGCACATATTTATAACAAAACGGCACTATATTGGTGCTAACTGTCAATTATTTTAATACATCATTGTCATCGTCATTGTCATAACTCATCGTCAAATGTCATAAGATTAATATATGTCATACGTTGTTTTCTACTCGTATGAAAAAATGTGACTTTAATTCATACGCTCCTATACATTATCAGTCATTGTTTGCTAGTCGAATGAAATCCTAGTTGTTTTTAAATAAAATCAGATAGTTTATCATTACATAATTTCATTAAAAGTCTGATTTATCATTTAATATCTAACTATTGTCAAGTACCAAAAAATAATTAAAAATAAAAAATTATTTAATTTTGGATAAAATTGCGTGATCTTTTTTATTAAATGTATGAAAAATTAATATTATGTTAAGGTAATTGATATTATAACGTTAATGTACCATTAATAAAACATGTTACACTACACGTTACCTTACTGAGTGGGAAATAAAAACTAACATCTAACTTCCATGTTACTTTTATGCTACATAACATGTTAGTTTCGAAAACGTAACATTTACCCAACAGTTATATAACAGTGTTTACTGGGGCCATCAGAAATATGTAAGTATGTAATGTTTCAAGACGACTGAATGTTGATAATTATCTTAAAAATCAGTCATAAGATTTGAATTATGATAACAGACATAGCAACCTAACCAAAAATCTGTAAAATTATTGTATTTTTTCAAGATTTATTTTTTAAATTTCAATTTTGAAATACGTGATAATTTCAAGTTCATGTTCTATACAAATTATTTAACAACGAATTATTAATTTTTCAGGTATTTAATACAATTTACAACATATACTCGGTACATGGTCCTGCTATAAAATTACTATTTATTCTCAAATATATTCTGCCTACTTGCAGAGATACTTTTTATTCAAAATGATTCGGTTTTACAATTGTAAGTATAGTGTTACGTGGCGGCCGAGGGGATGCGAGGCCGAGGGGAAAATTCGGGCTTTGCCTAATAAGGTCTTACCTCGAACGTCCACGTAATGATTAGATATTTTTTTTGTGAGGAGATGGTCCGAGCGGCTAGACCAAATCCTCTGGTGGGATTTATAGGAATGTAGAGATAAGGAGGCCCCAATAAATGGAGGTTATCCGTAATTGATGAGGATGTATTTTTTCGTCTTTCAGTCAGATGGGGTTTATACAATCGTGAGGGTCCTCGATGGTGCTCGCATTTAATTCGTACGATTTGATTTCGTTCCGCGTTGCGGAGTTTCGGATGACGCGGTAAGGCGGTCAGTGGCAGTAGGTCACTGGACGCCTAATCTGCTAACATGGCACTTCTTGCACTCTGAATTTGTAAGGTTCGCGTGACTCTAGCGCGAAATAAGATATCGAAATGTTTGGAGATATAAAAGACTTAATCTATCCGGTTAACCGGAGCTAGGCATGGAATTCGGGTAGTTTTAGTTGCGATGAAAGATGAGGTTAGGATTAAAGATGAAGGTGACTAATCGTTGGTGGAATGAGCAGTTCCATGAAGAGGATGCGGAGGAGCTGGGGGTGTACGAGTTATTCGAGGGGTATCCACCCGTGGAGAATTGGGATTAGTTTTATGTTTAGTTTTATGTTTTAATGTAACAATATATATGTCTATACCAGAAATTGGGTTTCTGCCTATGTTCATTTTCCTTGGTCCTTCCGTTATTTTAAGAAAAGGGGAAAGGGGAAAAGTAAGAAAGAAAGAAAAGGGGGAGAAAAGAAGAGAAAAGAGAAAGAAAGGAAAAAAAATAGCAAAAACAAGGAAGAGGGGAAGGGGGAGAGACAATAAAAAAGGAATATATATAAGATAGGGATAGATGAGATTGGCGGGGACTTTCGTATGACGAGGGTTAGTAGGGGGAAGGTTAGTTGGTGGTTGTCGTATGTGTAATTTTCATCTTTTTTTTTCTGAGTCGGTACCATCGTCTGGGGTTTGGTGACTCTTGCCGTTGTTAAGCGGATGTAACTTGATTCGTCATGTCGCTAACCTGTGCGTTGTGCTGAGGTGGGGAAATTAGGGAATTCCGCAGGAAGGCTGGTTTTAGTTTGTCCAAATGCTTGGTAATTATTTTGCCTTGGCTCGTTTTTATAAGGGCATTGTTTAATTCTAAAAGTTCGATTATTTCGCAAGGGCCTATATAATGTGGGTCGAATTTATGTGTCCGGGGTTCCTTAAGGATATAAACTGGATCTCCAACTCGGAATCGAATTGGTTTTATTTTCCTATCATATATGGTTTTCGAGGTTTCCTTGGAAATATTGAGATTTGCTCTGGCTATCCTACGGATGTTTTCTAGGTGTTGTGTCAATTCGGTTAGGTAGTGATTATAGGTTTTGAGTTCGTGCTCAGAGGGATATTATGTTGGCATTCGAGCTGTCTTTCCGTAGATTAATTCATGAAGGGTGAAATTTGTCGGGGTGCGCTCGCCTCGTCGGTAACTCGGCGAGCGCGCTCGGAGTTTAAATGCCCGGTTGGATCATTTGATCTACGGGGGGGAGTACCTTTTCGTAGTACTCCCCGGGGTGATGGGGATCGTCCGCGAAAATCTGTGGGGGTGCCACATGTGCCGTAGTGTTCGGGTTTTCGGCATCCCGGACAATATCTTTTGGGACTGGGTTCTCGCGGGTCCGGAGTAGGACTCCTAGAAGGGTTCATATTGGGCCTTCTTCCGGGGTCATAACGGGTGTATGAATATTGGTCCGATCTATTAGTGGGTTGTGTGATTGCCGGCAATAAAAGCTTTAATTGGTTGGTTAATTCTGCAAGTGTGTGCGCGAGGTCAGTGTCGTGACCTACTTTCGGGGCTGATGTAGGTAATGGCGGGCTCGTAGTGCTGACGAATGCCTCTCGGGTGTCCGGTCGCGGGCTATACGATCTGTGATAGCGCGCTGTTCCTTCGGGATCTCGATCTCGGGACCTATCCTGGGGTCGAGGGATCTGGGGGTATGAGACGAACCTCTGGTTGTTTCTATTAAATTGGTCGTACCTAGAATTCCTTTGGGGGCTTCGATAATTTAGAGAATGGTCTTCGTAATCGTCACGTCGGTCACTGTATCGTCCTGGGGATTCTGACTGATCTCTCCTATTTCTTTCTATTTTCTCGAATTCGAGGAGAAGGTCAAGTACCTTTTCGAGGGTGTCAGGATTATGAGGGGTTATGTAGGGCGTGATATCCCTGGGTAACCCGTGGATGAAGTTGGCGGCTAGGGATTTTTCGATCGGGGGGCTTACTTCGGCAGACTTATTTCCGTAGGTGTCTGCGATGGCAAGTTTGATTCTTTTGGATAGTTTGCTGGCCCTATTCATATATTGTTGGATAGTTTCGTTATGTCTCATTCTTAGTCGGCCTATCTCTCCTACTATTACAGCGAAGTCTTTGGAAGGAGCAAATCTATTTTTCAGGTGGCTGATAAAATCTCGAACATTTTCGAAACCTCGGCCCTCGGTACTATTACGAGCAGGGCCGGTTAACTTTGTTAATACTGCCGTTAGATATGCGCGTTCGTCTTGGGGATCTATTAAGGTTAGTCCGTTTTCAACCTTTTGTGCAAATATCGGTAAGGGCGGTTCCTCACCGTCAAATTCGGGGATATTCCGAAGCGCGCCCTGTATACATTGCATGCGCGAGGATTTTCCGGATGCCAAGACATGTTGTTGGGTTAGGTTCAACAGGTCGGCTAGTGCGGGGTCAGGATTCATTTTGAATTTACAAAAAATGACCTTGCAAAGATAGGGATTTTATTTAAATTAGAGAGTAATACGGGAAATTGAAAGCGTCAGAGATCGTGCGAGGTCGCAACTGCAGAGTCAGCGAAATACGACTACTGTTCGTTGAGTAGGAATGCGAGGCTCTACGCGGAAATTAAATATGAAATTTGGTTATTAATCGAGTAGATCAATTACTTCGATTTCGGGTTCAGGAGGGCTGGGAAGAATTTGGGCAGCCACTGATTCTACTAGTTCGTCAATAACTTGAATGGCTTTGGCAGAATCAGCTGTTATTGGCTGAACTTCTAATACAGGGATTTCGATTGGGAATTCTATGGGAGTTGATGGGAGAGTTATTTAGTTGCTAGGGGGAATATCGACAAGGATTTGGGTATGGATAGTCAATCGGCCAAGGCGCTTTTGAAATGTAACACCTTTAAAGGTTTCGGGAGATTGTGGAGGAGTATCTAATACCGTTTCTGGTTTCCTCCTTTTATTCGCTAAATATTCTCGCTGCTTCCTTCCTGCTCGTTTAGGCATTTAGTTGTAATAAAAGGGTGTAGACGAAGATCAGGGAGGTAGATGTTCTCGTGCTCACCTGATTTAGGTGATAAGAATTCCACACAAGCCGCAAATCTTTCCTTAGCTCAATGGTTATTATTCCACCAGAGAGATAAGGTACGCGAGTCGTTCAACCTTAACTCGGTCGGTAACGTGGTTACCGGGAGAAGGTCGGTTCGACTTAGGCAACCTGAGCCTTTTTCGGAGTCGTTCAACCACTACCCTTTATCGTTCCGTTTAGGTCTGACTGGTAACAAGTTACCATGGGAAGGTCGGTTCAACTCCTATTAGACGAAGGGTTGGGTTTTGTAAGACGAAATTTAATGTTCAATTAGCCTTTTGATAATGAAGGAGCACAAATTGAAAGTTTTAGGAACAAGAGGAAGTTCGAAGTGTTAAAAAGGTCTATTTTGAGAATTTTTCCGAAAGGGATGATGGGAGGTACCGTGTTCAGATACAGCGGGTCCCACCAGTCGGTAGAGAAGAGGATCCTACCGCTGTCACCAGTTTGTTACGTGGCGGCCGAGGGGATGCGAGGCCGAGGGGAAAATTTGGGNGCGTGCTAATTTATGGAATTCCATGGCTACCTTCCGATTTACCGGGTTGCGATTATTTCGCAAGTAGTGTCCACGTAACAATAGTATTCAATTTTACTCTTTTATCGATTCAATCCTGAAAAGATGCTATTTGTATGTAAAATCGTAAAAACGATTGTACATACAAATCGCATTCAATTTATACTTTTTCAACTGTTCAATCATGGAAAGATATATTTTTCATACTGGAAATAAATATATTTTTGAACAGATTGTTGGTGAAATGTAAATAATTTACTTTTTGTTGTTATTTACACTACAGAATATGAAAGTACCTATTGTTTAATTGACGATTTTAGTGGGAACTGGAAAAATATTTCTAAAGAGAAAGATGGGACACATTCCTTTCTTAGTACTGATTCCATCCTGTAGGAACACAGTATTAATTTTCGCTCTCTCACTCTTATTCTCTCTTATAGAAGATACAGTTTCTTTCTCGCTTCCAATAATATCATAAGCTCGGTACTAAGACTGAAATGTGTCACTATAGAAATATTGTTCCAATCATATCCGAATTTCGGTTTAATTAACCTGATCTCTCCTAGGTGTCAGAGTTCGCGTAAAGAATCTAATTCTGAGCCGTAGGTTAGGATAGATTAATTAAATGCATTACAGTTTAAGATTATTTAAGTTTTGATGTTTGAAATGACGCCATTTGCCGCCGTCTGCGCAAAACGAGTTTGCTCTCTCATACACATATATTTAGGGTATACGGATTTCTCTACCGCCTCCCTCCAACTCCTACCAACTTTTCACGAATTTTCTGAAATAAAATTTAGCAGCACTGTCTCTACTACTCATTGAACACGGGCAAAGGATTCAGAAGTCCCATAGAAGGCCAGATCCTATGTTAGCGCTTGATGCTCTAAAAGTTGGCTAACAAACCAAAAGAGTGGGGGGGTAAAAGAGAGATTGCACGTGTCAGCCACCGATATCTCACGTACGGGTGGAAGAGAGACGCATATAGAAAGGCGAGTATTGGGTCGAAGATAAAGAAAGAATGCAATCGCTATATATCGCCATAAGATTAAGAGAGATGGAGAGATGATTACAGCGCCGCCATCCGTCGGCTAACATACTATTTATCGAGCATCGAACGTCCGTATCCTTCTGGGCTTCTATGGAGACTTCTTAATTCTTTGACACGGGTATTCTTGTCCTCTCTGTGACTACTTTTTAAGCCTGTTATTATTTACGTTATTCCGACGATGACAGATGAAAGAAACTTTCGTTCGTCGTATTACGAGAAGGTAAGCTAATGATCATGTAACATTCAGTGATTATGAGTTTATTTATTTATTACTGAATCCCAAGAGTATTTATTTCAGGTAGTTAATGAAATATTTCGTGATAAGTGGCATGTGTCTTTGATGTGATGATAAATAGCTTTACGTACTAACAAATTAATGTTGCTGTATTTTCTACTGCAATTTTAACAGTTAAATACAATATACTAGAAAAATACGATGTTAAAACTGCATGATTGAGAATTACTTACGTGCGTTTGATAATATTAACTTAATTTTGAATGGAAGATTCGATATGTTAATATTTATATTGTTGCTAATGATATTTTCAATTATGTATAAATTAAGAATATTGTATAAAATTAAATATGTGGATGTTTAATTAATATTGACATTTGTTTAGATTATCCTGGGTTTCGCTTGTCTTGATACCTCTAGGTTTTGACTTTTAACCCTTTGCACTTGAGAAGTGACTCAGTCACCGCTGGCAAATGGAATGGCAAAGTCCTCGAGTGCGAAGGGTTAAGTATTCATTGATGACTATGTTATGAAATATCAAATTTTATCATTAGAATGTAGGTTTGCTTGCAAGAGCGAGATTACCATATGTAAATATCAAATGTATTTATTCACATATATTTTTTTTCAACACATGCATTTTAGAATATGTGAAAATAAAATTCATGTGAATGAAAAATTGGACAATTCATTGTAACAAATGTTTTGAAACAAATGTTATTTAAGGATATTGGATTTGATTTAAGTTTGAGGTTTTCACTTAAAAGTAAGAAATAAAATGGAAACGATGAACTTCTCAAATGTGATAAAAACTGTTATCTACAAAATATTGAATCTAAATAAAATAGGTAAGTGGTACTGATTCTTCCATGGATGGAATTAAATTGGTTCCTTTTGTCACATTCGCAATGCTTATATGCAAAAATAATATACAAATTGAAAATGAAAAAAGTTCTGGCAAGTTCCATTACTTATGTTGCAAATATTTCTTTGCAATTATTTGTAACAAAATTATGAACACACGTGTCAGGGGACTCAACATAATGTTATTCATTTTTAATTTATATTCTATTTTTATACATAAAAAGTGGTAAATATGTGATGAAAGAAACTGATTCTTTTACCCTCAAGGGAGAACGGGTACCACACATATTTTATTTAGACTCAGTACTTTGTAACTGTGATTTGATTCGATTTCATTTATGAAGTTAATTGTTATTATGTTATTTTTGGAAGAAACAAACTGAATTGTCCTTACTTTTTATGGTTGTAAGAATCAATGCCTGTAGTTGGCAAAGGTTTCAGGAATGTTTTAATAATACCATTTTCATTTAAATTTAGTATTCTTTTAAAAAAATATTATTCCTTTGAACTCGAGGTCTTTTTCGTTCGGGCGAACAGCAACTCGAAACGTTTTGCAGCATATTTGATGAATTGCTTACCCTTGACTTCGAATGATTACACATATAAATTGATGTATAAAACTTTTATATTTTAACATTTTATCTATTTTTACATGTCTAAGAAGAAAATTTCTTAAATATTAGTGTCTGTACTGTTGGTTAGTATGATATTTTATAAAGCAATTGCCGAGATGCATCCGTGGCTTGTCGGGGCACATATTGCAGAAAAAAGTTGTCTGGTGTCTTTTGCTGGACTCACTTTGTCGAGAGCAGACCCTGTAATCTTTCCTATTTTCTGTTAAAATGACATGCAGTTTTCCATTCATATAGATGTCTTCGAAATAGGAAGTTGAAGTGGAAGTTTGATCACAAGTCTGGTGAAAATCTCCACTTAATTGCTCAACTAAGGTTTTCACATATCGCAAATGACTAATAGGCTGTTCTTTTCTCTGTTTTTTTACTGTTTTATACAGAATATATGAATTGATTGAACATATTTCTAGGCCCCCAAAAAAATAATTTTCTCCACCATTTCAAGGATTTTCTTAAAATAAGAAAATCTTATCGCTATGTGAAGATATGTCGTTTTACATTTCAGAAGGATATACATTGTTCAACTTGTCGAGTTTCAAAGAAATCACACGCAGATAAACATCGCCATCACGCAATGTATCGCGACAAACCAAATGTAGCTAAAAAAAAATACTGAGATCAAAGCACAAAGCCAAAGTACATACGTCAGGAAGTATCTGCTTTTAATATAATCTAGCATTAATTTATCATTCTTTTTTCAATTACGAACTATAATGCCTTTACTAGTTTTATGTTATTACTGCAAATTACATTTGTTTAATAACCGTCATTTTTTATTATGTACAATATTAAGTGATTTCTTATCAAGTAATACTTGGCAGGTCCATGTTTTACAAAGAAGAAAATAATTTTTAAATATTTGACATTTGACTCTCGATAGATCTTCTTGACTGATATCATTGTAAATAAATAGCACGTTGATAAGTTAATTGTGCAGAACACGCGCATATATATAGGTTAAAAGGTTGTGCTAGGATTTTGTGGATTAATAATATGTAATCAATTTCATAAGCGTCTTGGTCTGCTCAATGTCAGTATTGTGACATTTTTTGCATGACCCACCAACTAGTATTCAATAAGAAACCACTTAACATTGTACATAATAAAAAATGACGATTATTAAACAAATGTAATTTGCAGTAATAATATGAAACTAGTGAAGGCATTAAAGTTCATAAATGAAAAAAGATTGATAAAGTAATGCCAGATTATATAAGAAGCAGATACTTCCCGACGTATGCACTTGGCTTTGTGCTTTGATTTCAGTATTTTTTTTTTATAGGTAGACGCATAATGTGGATCTAAATGATTTTTTTTTCTAAAATGGGGATTCACAACAACCATGTACTTGGCAAGATTTTTTTACTCGGAAGTGTTTATGTAGGGTACTTCACAAGTTTTTGTTTTCCTATTAAGTATATCATTTTTTATATGCCATTGATAACTAGCAGATGTTCAAGTTTGATATAGTGGTCCGCTTGTGATTAGTTTCGATTAATTCACCACTAAAAAAATATTTGCGTGCTGCAAATGGTAAGAACAATATGTATTTAATACTTCGTTAAATAAATGTAATAATAGGATAGAGGATAAAATTTAAGCGATCACTTTTCAGGTGAGATTTCACTTGAATTAAGAGAATCCCTTTTCTAAATATTCAACAAACCATTGTTTGTGGAATTGTTATAAAAAGATGAACTGAATACACATGCTATACGTACTTAAAAGTCTAGTTCGAATCAGAAATGGATAATCGATCAATGTTGACTCAATGTCAGTCATGTATCGACTATACATTGTTGATTGAGTTACCTTGAAAACTTATGGTTTTCAACTTATTAATATATTTATCAACGCCTTCAGATTTCAGCCTAAAGATTCGATATCACACGTCAAGCAGCACTTAATAGTAAAGTTTCCGAAGGAAAGGTTTTTAATCCTTTTTAATGTTTGTTGACCTTATAGAATAAAATAGAAAAAAGATTCAACAGGTTTTTTATGTGATGAGCCTTAATTTTTTCTCATGAACAAATATATATGTAATAATACATATTCTGTTGACATCAGTTAGAAGGTTTATAACTTGAAATCGAATGATCCAACCTGTATAGAAATTTTTATATCAGGTATGGAACATTATATTCAGTGTATTACATCGATCTTCTTTCAGCTACCAGAATTAAAACAACATACTGGATACAAAGTGCTTAGCAGCTTATTCAGGCTTACATAGTATTAGAGTGAATTCGGAGTGTTCTATTATTGATTGGGATGTTTTTAAAACTTTACCTGAAATGACGTCTAATTTTTCTTAATATTAACAAATTATATATAATTTCAGGTTTCTAATATTACACTGGTTCACCCCTTAAACACCACAGACACTTATTGAACACCCAAACACTCTTTAATGTCTCATGTCCCTGAATGTGTTGTCGAACACAATGTTCCTGCACATTAGTTTAATTTTGGTAACTGGAAGAAGAGCAAAGTAATACACTGCATTCTATGGTGGATACAAAAATTACTGTATGAGCTAAATCGATTGGTTAAAGGTTACAAGCCTTCTGAACAATGTCAATAGAAAATCTTACATAATTTTTAATGATAAATGTTATTAATAGACGAAAGCCTTGAATCTGTTTAATCTCTTTTACGCATTTCATTCCATCAATTCAGTAAACATAAGGAACATTTTCCTTTGAAACCCTGTCTCCAGTTGTTCCTCTATGTGCGGTTTTGAATCTTTGGACTGAAATTTAATGGCATTCGTAATATGCATGTGTAAATAAATTGAATTTAGGATAACTATTTTGTCACTATTATCAATATTGAATAGTTGATACATGATTGACATTGAGCTAACATCTATCAACTATCTGTTTCTAATTAGAACTAGACTTTTAACTACTTACGGCTTGAATATTCAAGTCAACATTTTATTATTACAACATAATTAACCAATATTGTGTCAAACAAATTAAACAGAATTCTTCATTTTCTCTATCGTGAAATGTATTACCTGAAAAGTAACAGCTTAGATCTTAACCTCTATCTAATTAGATCATTACAGTATTACAATATCGTCATAACATTAATTTAATTAATACAATACGAATTGTTGTTCCTACTCTATTTTCATAACAAAACTATTTTTTGAATATTTATTTCTGGCCGCAACGCGCTAGGAACAATCTTCAATTCACCAATCAGTCATTCTGGACGTCTAAACCTATTATTTGCATATTATAACCCATATGACGTGTGTCGTCAGCTTGTGTAGCTACATCAGCCGATGAAATCGTTTGAAAACTGTTGGAAAGGAGGTGTCGCTATCTGCCGTGAAAGAAGTAAAAGATTCGTCGACGTGACGAAACCAACACCAAAGAAAGAAGGAATGCATCAAGTCCAACATCACATAACTGTCAAAGTAGCCCTGATAGCGGAAAGGGCACGTCGCCTTCCGCCATTCAAATACAAAGCAGCCAAACAGGCAATCGAAGAAATGATTAAAGAAGAAATCTATCAACTTTATCCAGCAACAGGACTTCACCCATCCATCTAGTCCCAATGAAGGAAGGAGGATGGAGATTATGCGGTGATTATAAAAAGTTAAATGCAATGACGGTTCCGGATCGATATCCCTTACCACACATACATGACTTCTCATATATGCTCTAAGGATGCATATATTTACTAAGCTGATCTAAACAGAGCATTACATTCGGTCCCTATGGCCCCAGAGGACTAGTCAAAAATAGCAATAATAACTTCGTTTGAATTATACGAATTCAAGGTAATGACGTTCGGATTACATTCGGTCCCAATGGCCCCAGAGGACCAGTCAAAAACAGCAATAATAACTTCGTTTGAATTATACGAATTCAAGGTAATGACGTTCGGATTATGTAATGCTGCACAAATATTTCAGCGCCTAATCGACACAGCACTTAGAGGACTAAACTTTTGTCACGCTTATGTCGATGACATTCTTATTGCTTCAAAAGTTAAAGAAATTCACGAACAACATCTAAGACAGGCGTTAGAAAGACTACATAGACAAATGCATAATTCAGTGGACTGAAGAAACAACACAAGCCTTTGAAGCCTGAAAACAACAACTAGTCAATGCAACACTAGCTCTACACACCGATGCTTCTAACACTCTGATGGGTGCAGTCTTGGAATAGCTAGATGATAACAACCATTGGGAACCCATAGGATTCTATTCTAAAAAACTTTCAGAAACCCAAAGAAGATATAGCACGTACGATCGCGAACTTCTCACAATTTATAGCGCATTAAAATACTTTCTGCATCTAATATAAGGCCAACGCCTAATAGGCAAAACAGACCATAAACCGTTAACATTTGCCTTTAAATACAAAATGGTCAAAGCGTCACCCAGGCAAGTTAGACATTTAGATTTCGTAGGCCAATTTACTACGGAAATAATTTACGTAGCTGGGTCAGATAATATGATCGCCGATGTATTATCTCGAAATGAAACGGACAACACGCCTGTCGTCATATCAACTAACGATCTCGTTGAAGCACAAAACAACGATGAAGAACTTCAAGAGCTTCTAAACTCTAATTTTTCATCACTGTGTCTACAGAAATTACGCCTACAAAATACTGACAAAGGTCTTCATTGCGACATATCAGACAACGACGTAAGACCATACGTACCTTCAAGTTTAAGAAAATAAATATATAATACTGTCCATAATTTGGCACAACCAGAAAATAAAACAACGCAAAAAGTAATAAATAGATCATCTGTCTGGCCAAAAATGCGTAAAGACATTTCCACGTGGGTTAAGACTTGTCTACCTTGTCAACGAAGTAAAATACTATGTCATTTTAAGATGATTTCAGAGAAAATAGCCATTCCAGACGTAAGATTTCGTCACATCCACATTGATATCATTGACCCGTTACCACTAGTAAAGAGATATAAATACTGCCTCATAATTATAAAGCGATTTACACGCTGGCCTGATGCAGTACCTATTGCTGACATTTCAGCAGAAACCATAGTTAATGCTTTCTATTCCTCATGGATTGCAAGATTTGGAACACCATCAGTCATTACTACTGATAAAGGATCTCAATTTGAATCCAAATTATTTCAGGCACTAGCTAAACTAGTAAGTGTAAACAAAATTAATACAACAGGATATCATCCATGTGCCAATGGCATGGTAGCAAGGTGGCATCGTTCATTAAAAGTCGCCATTATGTGTCACGTGAACGCCTAGTGAATCGACACTCTACCTACAGTTCTCCTCGAACTGAGGACAAGTATCAAAGTGGATTTAAATATCTCTGCGCCGAACTCGTTTATCGGACTTCATTGCGTCTCCCAGGTGAGTTCTTTATAGATGTCACGCCTACTAATGAACCCCGTATCTTTTTAGAAAAACTACGATCCTCTATGAGAAAAATACGACCCGCTCCAGTAGCACATCATTCAAAAGGAACAACATTTGTTCATGAAACATTATACGTATGTTCACACGTATTTATCCGTGTTGATGCGCCCAGGCGATCACTCGAAAGTCCATACGAGGGTCCATATGAATTTCTAGAAAGAATTAACGATAGAGTATTCAATATCAATCTAAAAGGAACTCCGACTACAGTCTCGATTGAGAAACTCAAACCAGCATTTACAGAAAAAGGCGGTCCTGATGAAACGGAACCATCATTGAGCCATCACAAGGGCACTCCTCGCACATATTCAAGAACAAAAAAACATGTTCGGTTCGCGCCATGAAATAGTGATGCTCATGGGGGAGTATTGTGGCGTCGGCAGTTAGGTCAACGGTACCTGCCTTGCCGACATACATAATTCAGACAAACGCCGCAATCGACGCTTTGATAGGGCATCACGGAATTACATGTGGATTCACCGCGTAGTTCAATATAGAGTACAAGACAGAACTAATAAGAAGAAAGCGCGGTCTATTAAGTTACTAATAAAAAGAAAGTTCATCTATGCCAAATTGGCTTAATAATAATAATTATTGTATTTATACCAAATCAGTGTTTTATTTACCATCAATTAAGTTACATGGCTGGTGACCCGAGTCAGACAAAAGATTATTAACACGCATGTAGCCAAGTGCGCTATACCGGTGCCATTACTGGAGACATCTGACAAGAAAACTTCACGAAGGTGTTGCGAAGATGGCGATGGAACTGGAAGACATCTCGTCGTATGTTGAGTCCCTGTTAATATTAGTTGACAACTTTCCGGTAACTGACTTTGGACGTTTAACCCTTTGCGGTCGCATTTTCCCAAGATCAAGAGAATTTTGGTGGCTGAGAGTAGACATACGACCGCAAAGGGTTAAAATTGATTTGAATTCAATCGTTATCATTTTTTTATTTATATCCTTCCGTCTAATCTTTGTATTAACGAAAATATGAAAAGGGATTGCTAGTATAATAGTCGCGGCTGTCGAGCTGCTATATTCGGCCGCCCATTGCATCCCTGTAGCGGCGAAGTTGGCAAGTGTAAAGAGACTTCGGTCGGCCACGCGCCTTTACCGTCGTACTTGGTCTCACCTGGTCGTCTAGTACTTGGCGCGAAAAAAATTCAAAATAAAATGTTTCCGACTTTGAGACCAAAAGAAACATCAAATATGTCGCAGGCCCGCAATAATGCGGCAAAGGAAATTATAAATCCCGGTGTTACCTATTCTCAGATCGTCGGCGGAAGCGGCGCTTCGGATCAAAACAAAGAGACAAAAACACAAAGTCAAACCATTACTCAAACTCCAAACGATATACACGCACGGGTAAACAACCTCGAAACTCTCATGGCTCAAATGATGACGCGTATGGACACACTTATCATTTTAATAACCGGTTTATTAAGCAACAACGCTAATAACAAGAACAATAATGCTTAAAATTGCTACTTGGAATTCTAACGGCTTGGCCCACAGATACCACGAATTAAAGGCATTTTTAATTGAATTCGATATAGATATAATGCTCATTTCTGAGACGCACTTCTCAAGTAAAAACTATTTAAAACTATCCGGTTTTAAAATCTATTTCACTAACTCTCCTAATAACAAAGCTCACGGTGGCACAGCTGTTATAATAAAATAAAAAATCAAGCATCACGAAGCTGAAAAACTTAATGAAGAATACTTGCAAGCTACCAGTGTTGTAATCGAGGATCAACAAGGAGCTCTGACAGTGACATCAGTATATTGTCTCCCTAAATTCAACATTAGTCAAGAACAATTTGAAACATTTTTTGAAACATTGGGTACAAGATTTATTGCAGCAGGTGATTATAATGCCAAACACCCCTGGTGGGGCTCTAGACTTAACACTCCAAATCCGAAGGGGCGAAATCTTTACGCCACTATCAGTAACAAAAAGTTATCAGTCATTTCTACGCGGGAACCAACTTACTGGCCTTCTGATGTAAACCGAACTCCGGATCTGCTGGATTTCGCGGTTGTCGCAGGAATCAACCAAAATTACTTCAAAGCGGAGTCCTGTTTTGACCTTTCCTCCGATCACTCCCCGGTAATAATCACTTTATTTAAAGAGTTTTACAGTACAAAATCTACAAACACTATCGTTAACAAAAATACGAACTGGAATAAATTTAAAAATCATATTGAAGACACCTTAAGCTGTAATATTCGTTTAAAAAGCCAGTCTGACTTGGATGAAGCCGTCGACTATTTGTTTGTAAAAATTCAGGATGCTTTAGTATCATCAACTTCAGTAAATAGCGTTCAAAAACAAAAACAAAGTCTACCGATACAAATCGAAATAAAAATCAAAGAAAAAAGAAAATTACGCAATATATGGCAAAAAACTAGATCTCCAGTAGATAAAAATAAGTTCAACAAATCAGTTAAGGAACTGAAAAACATGCTCCAAAAATACAGAGATAACCAGTTAAAAAATCATCTATCAAATTTAACAGTCGACAAAAATACAGATTATTCTCTATGGAAAGCTACCAGATGTATCAAACGACCTCAACTACATATTCCCCCCATTGCTCAACAAAACGGGCAATGGGCTCGCACCGACACAGAAAAAGTTAATCTATTTGCCACACATCTCAGTAACATATTTAAGCCATATATTAGATCAATTCCAACAGAAGAAGAAACAAAAATTTTAACTGAATTTCCATCAACGAATGCAGATAGTCAAATTGAAAAAGTTCAAATCAACGAAATTACTAAAATAATTAAAAATCTGAAAAATAAAAAAGCACCTGGTTTTGATGGCATCCCAGGGACGGTCTACAAGAATCTGCCTCCGAAAGCTCTTAGATTCATAACCATTTTAATAAATGTAATATACAATCTTTCATATTTTCCTAAGCAATTAAAAATAGCTCAAATAATTTTAATACCAAAACCGGGAAAGGATCTAACAAAAGTAACTTCGTACAGACCTATAAGCTTGCTTCCAGTTTTATCAAAAATCTTCGAAATAACAATAGTAAACAGATTAAACAAAATTATCGAATCACGGTCTCTCATCCCCAATTATCAATTTGGCTTTCGTAGACAACACGCAACCATCGAACAAGTTAATAGAATCACCTCAGTAATAAGAAAAAGTTACGAAAAAAAAGAGTATTGCAATGCGGTTTTTTTGGATGTTTCTCAAGCCTTCGATCGAGTGTGGCATGAAGGCCTTATCTGCAAACTGAAGAGGTGTCTACCGAGTAAATTGGCTAAGCTGTTGGAATCATACTTAAGTGACAGATGTTTCAGAGTCAAACACGGTGAACAGGTGTCATCGTTCTTCTCGATTAAAGCTGGAGTGCCGCAGGGCAGCGTTTTGGGACCTACGCTGTATCTACTTTACACCGCGGATTTTCCAAGTGCCTCAAATATAACTGTTGCCACGTACGCTGACGATACCGCCTTAATACACTCCAATTCAAATCATGTAGCAGCCACGGTGGCACTACAAAAATTCGTAACTCTTGCCGAAAAATGGTTCGAAATCTGGAGAATAAAAATTAACGAGGATAAATCGATCAACGTTACGTTCTCACTGCGTAAAGACACTTGTCCTCCAATCAAGCTAAATGGAAAAATTATACCACAGGGTGGTAAGATTAAATATCTGGGCTTACATCTTGACCGTCGTCTAACTTGGAGAGACCATATTTGGAGCAAAAGAAAACAACTCAACCTCACTTTTAGGAAACTGTACTGGTTGATAGGAAGAAGATCTCAACTATCAACAGAAAATAAAATTCGCCTGTATTTGGCCATACTAAAACCAATTTGGACCTATGGAATTCAAATCTGGGGAACTGCTTCCAAATCAAACATTGACATAATAGAAAGATTTCAAGCTAAAACACTAAGAACAATAGTTAATGCTCCATGGCACATACCAAATAACTATATATACGCAGACCTACAAATTCCGACTATCGCTGAAGAAGTTAAAAACTATTACTCAAGATATAAAGAAAGGCTTTCGACTCACCCCAATCAGCTCGCTAGGAGTTTAATCCTTACCAACAACAAACATTCAAGACTAATAAGATATAAAAACATTGAATGAAAATTATGTACTTTTGTTAACATACTCTGTAATATTAATGTATATCTATCTTTTCATATACTTTTCTTCATGTTCTTTTGTGTACAGTCACTGGACTGTTACCAAAAATTGTACTTAATTCGCGCGTTATCTGTTCTTGTAATATACAAAATTTTCTTATTGTCCAGCTTGTAAATTATTTCTTGGAGTTAATAAAAAAAAAAATTTATCATAAACTAGCACAAACATGGCGTCATCCATGTATATTTTCGATATTTTATGCCTTTTGAAGGCTTATAATACAAAATGAAGAGTTTCAGGACCTAGTCTGGACAATTTAGAACAATATAGTAGTCAAATTTTACAGAGTTGTGGGAATATATTGATAATACTTTCCAGAGCGATTGCTGGACAACGCTGGCCTGTTTCGTAGATAACACGTGCTCTGTAATTGCTCTTAGGGTAAAAAATTAGTTGGCAATAACTGCGCCAGATAGCGTTGAAGAAAAAGTACTGCCTTGGAGCTCAATTTGTCGATAAGATGGTATCCCTGTAGCGGTCGTTCCCGCGTTTCTAAGTAGGTACACGCCACAGTCGCTTGTAAAGCCCGGTAATAAATATGGACACTCTCATTTCCCTTTCTTTATTTCTTTACACTCCTTGTTTTCTTACACTTAGATTTACATGCTCTGTTTGTACGCTAACAGGTTCGGTCTGGACTCTACTGAATAATGCGTGTTTTTAAGCCGCACTTCCGGTATCATGTTTTTGGAGAGGAGTTCTCCTCTCACGTCGCGTCACTTCCGCGTAGGACGGTGCTGCCTCTGATGGTTTTCGACGTGCACTTACCTGTGTGGCCTCATTCCATGGACGTGTGCAGCCATCTTACAGATAGATCGGAACTTTGTGGTAACTCCGTAGCCATAAATATAAGTAACAAAATAATTAATAATTCAATTTTAAATAACCGCGCGTATTATGAAGAAGTAAATACACAGAGGAAAGCTTCGAGATTTCTACCCGTGAGTGACATTCGACCTATTCAACATAACCTCATTTTTCGGAAGGCCCAGTTTGTCAGGTAAAAAATATCAATATTAATGATTATTTTGTACATATTTTAGGAAGTATAGAAACATTTTTCGTAGGTAGAAGAATTATTTTCATTAATTTAATCATAATGTCTGTTACGGTTTACATAGGAATATATTGTACAATTTCAGCGAATTCTGCACTCCTCTCATCCGGGTATTACTATTCCTTGGAAATAAATTTACAAATCGTAGTTATTTACATTTAATCAAGACATTTATTTTCAACATAATTGACTAGAATATTAACTTTTAAGAATATTCCCAGAAGAGGTCAAAAGTTTTGAAGACTCCAAGAGAACTTAATCCCAAGTCGAAGCCTTTAGAAATTAGAGGAAACTTGGATGTCACGGGATGAAAGTAAGTAATGACGATGTTGTATTCACCCCGATGTCAACGAGAGGTACCAAATTAAGTTTAATTAAAATATATTTAACGATATTATGAATCGATGGGCAAGTTGATTTAGGAAAGTGCCTCACTGTGAAGAGAAGCAGCCAGGATCACAATCTCCTTCTTGATAACAAGTTTCATGTAAATTGTTCAAATTAATATTATAATAACATGAAATACAATTTTGTTTTGAATTTTATTTGGCGAGCTCTGAATTAATGATAATAAATGCTTCAACTATTTATTGGAAGCACACCAAATAAAATAGTTTCTAATTTACTTTGTAAATTACATTAATATATTTATTTCACGTTCTTGATATGGTTAAATTAAATAGAAAACAACCTAATCTAGGGAATGATTTCGAGGTAAATTATATTGTTTGAATACCTGTATTTTTATCTTGTGTAAGACACTGTGCTATGGCATTTGACAAATATATTGAATTCAACTTCTTCGTGGCATGATAGTTCTATCGTTGAGATTTCACATTTTGTTCAATATTGAAATGGTCTGTATTTTTCCCGAGCTTTTGCCTCGGAATAAATACAGCCTTCGAGGGTACGAACCTTCGTCCTAAGACTTGAGTTTTAATTTTAATTTAATTTTCGATGGATTTAAGACTGGTGGGAGGGCGAGGAGATCGTTTCGCGAGCGAACAGCTGAACTCGTCAATATTTTGAAACTCGGGAGGCCTACCTACCGAATCCGGTTTGAGCGAGTTTTTCTATCGTCAGGTGTTTCGCAGTAGAAACGTTTAGCACGAGTTTGGCGATTTAAGGTGAAGTGAAACCCCCTTAAAATCAGTCGTTATACAACACTTTTTTTTAAAGGATATTGGATAGAACTGTCCGAAACTTTGACGCATGACTCTTGAGCACCTTGGAATTATCCTGACACTTTCAAAATTTTGATTTTTTTTTTAAATTTAACTTAGCTCAGACCAAAACCAAAATGGCGTCGAGCTCTCATATTCCGATCGATATACGATTATTGAAGGCTCTAATATGAGACACGAAAGTCAGGACAATGGTACGATAATTTACAACAATCCGGTAATCGAGAAACTCGCATTTGAACGGGGTAAAGGCAAAACAGTGTCTTATGCGCTTCTATGCTAAAACAATGGTAGTACGAGGTCTCGGAGTGAAAATTTAGTTGACACGGAAATCACAGATGGCATTGGGTGTCCCTCTGCAGTCAATTTGGGCCTCAGAAACCATAAATCCAGGGGATTTCAGGAATTTTACTTCGATTTCTTTATAATTATTACACGAAAACGGCAGATGGAATATGCCATTCAGTATAATATTCAATATAATTCGACACGGCTGTCAATATAAAAACGAACGTCGGCAACGTAGATATTTAGAATAACTTGTTTTACTAACGTCGATTAAGTTCTTTGCCGTGTTCCATTTCACCTTAATTTTTCGGGAATATTCTTCAATTTTCGGACCGCTTTATTTAAATTAGGGGCAGTCCTAATTCAACTAAAGCGCTTCCTTGATGTATGCCTCGAATTCCAGGAAAGGGAAGGATGGGAAATTGCTTCTGAGTTAGAACGGCTTATTCCGTCAGTGGTGCCGTTTTTTGATTCATCATAGAATCGACAGGATTTGGAATAACGGAATTTTGGGTAATCGGATTTCATTTGGAAAATGTTAAAATTAGGGGCGCTTATTGTTAGTGCCTCGTTCTGCGACTAAGTTTGTTGCCCTTCCTTTTTCCTTAAGTTGCGTTCCGAATTCTGTTCTGAGCTAAAGGATAGCCTGAGGCTAGAGAAATTAATTCGAGGTTCCCTTTTTGAACCTCAAACTGAGAATCCTAATCCTATTGGGGGTGTAGCTGATCAGCTTGGGGTTGAAGCCCGGTTTCGCTTCCACGGAAGCGTTCCTACGATAAATATTCCGTGGACTTTATAGGACCGCGATTCTAATGTTCCTTCTGGAGCAGTGCTCGGCAAGGGTTAGTGCTACTTATTTTATGTTAGCCAGTCGCAGGTATTGATTGGTGAAAGAGGGTGGAGTGCAGCAAGGATGCTCGCGAGTTGGTGCAACACCAAGACCTATTGGGAATTTGGTGGGAAAGATTTTGTTTTGGAGGAAAAATGATTAGAAGAATGCAGCAGTGGTGATTGTGCCAGACCTGCTGGAAATTAGGGTCCTGAAATAGGATAATTACTTCGTGTTGGCATTCACTTCTTCTTCGACTGGCTCGTCTCGTGCTTTAAAGCTCAAAATTTTGGTCCCTCCTCGCGCGTCGAAATCCAAAATCCATGAGAGAGTTTCCGCGGTGCTTCGCTCTCGCGATCAGCGGTTACTATATTTGGGCCTCCCTACTCTCTTCGAACTATCGTCGCGCATACTCGAATTTGCGCCGAATTAATTATCGCGGTACAGTGATGCACGTTCACCGTTGGACCCGTTACAATATATAAATATATATGTTATAAGCAAATTATGAAATCATGTTTATACTTGCATTTATATTAGGGGTACCCATAAGTAATCAATTATTTTGGAAGAGGTGTTTCAGACGTCAAAAAAAATGCTTCACGTACGGGTACCACAAATATATATCTTTACAGAATAGTACTTGTGAGGTCCAATTAAGCGATCCAACAGGACATATGGAGACTTGTAGCACATATGACGACTGTCCCCATAAGTTTCTAGACGCATCGCTACTTTCCAGGGCAGGTCCTTATATTTTCTCTAGCATGCACCAGGACTTATCAGAACCATTCAAATGTTTTTATTTTCAAATACTTACTAAGACCACTGAAATTTTGACCATAAAGCCGGAAGTTGATTATCGTAGTGCCAGTACCATAGGCATTATTATTTTAGATTAATTGCGAATAATTCAATGCAAATAATTCTATTACAAAAAACTGTTTGTAAATTATTTATAACTGATTTCGGAAAGAATACTATTGAACACTGGAATTCGTCGATGGTTTCCTCCCGGACCTACTGCCCTCTTCAGCCGCGCGGCGTACTAGGGGCGGGAGCAGCGCGGAATTTGAATCGCCCAAGGGGCAGAATGGATTTCGTAAAGAAAATAAATATTTATAAACAAAAACAATGAATGAAAATGATGTAAATATTATTGTGGAATGTTCCTAACCCACTTAACGTAGTTTTTGTTAAATGATTATTTATAGAATTTTTTAAAGAATATATTAAAACAAGTTTTGTGACGAGAATATTCGAGCGGTCGAGCTAGAGTCGACTAGACTCTTCTCGGCCGCTCTGTTTACGTTTTGAGGGTCATCGGCGCCGACGGTTGGCCCTCCCCGCGCCCCGCTCAAACCGATTTCGGGGGCCCTCATCGGAATTCGGCCAGCGGGGTCGTGCTTCGAGGTCATCCTCTTGCTTCGACGGGCCGTGAAAGCGCACACCTCACAGAAAAACCGAAAGTTTGTACCCGAGCGATATAATTCGACGCACGGCAGTATCTCGTTCGCGGGTGCATAGCAAAGTTCTTCCACTGAGAAGTCGCCTGTTCGTCTCGCCCCCGACATCCGGAGGATCTGGCTGGAAGCACCAATAAAGGATTAAATTTTTACTGAACGTGTTTTTTCCTTATTTTCTCTTTCGTGGCGTGAAGACCCTCGGACCCGCGTATCACATTCGAACCCGGCCCCTCTAACCGGAAACTCGTAGCCGGCCGTACCCCGAAAATCTAGAAGATCGACCCTGATCGGCGTCTCCGCCGAGACGCCTGGCACCCATCGACCTCCGTCGGCACGCGGCCCCCTCGTAAAGCCCGTGCAGCGTCGCCGATTTGGCTCGACAAACATTCCCCGGGTGCCCGAAATATTGTCGACGTGGCTCCTGCCCCGATTGCGCGTCACAGTGTTATTAAAAGTTAACAAGTTTCTTAGCAATTCAATTGTTCCATCCACTGAACCGAAGTTAGAATATTATCTTAGCTTAAAAAAAAAATAGTTTAATAATTTTTATACAGTGAAATGCCATAGAAAAATTTACAATGCATCCACTTTCGGACATAGAAGCGGAATCATCATTTCATGTCATATATTTACGTTCTAGACCATTCTTCGTATTCCTCGAATAAATGGACACTTGTAAATCATTAAGTGAGTACCCATAAACATAAGAAAGACTTTATAACGAGCCGTGTGCCTCGGACCAGGGCGCTCAAGGCCGAGCCACATGACTCGCCCAGCACTACGGCTGGGCCCCACAGCCCGGCGCCCGGTACCCACGAGCGCAACGCCGGCCGACTAGTGCGCGTCGCGACAGTTGCGCGGCGACCCATGGCTCGCGCTCTCTCGCAGGCGCGCGAGCCTCCCGAGCACTATAAGAGGCCCAGGAAAATAAAACAATGCAGAGTTGTATAAAGGGAAGAAACCCGCCTACACGTAGACTCTCAGAACCGATTCGCAGGACGAGACTTCGAATCACTATAAAACTGAACCGTCATGTCGTCTTTCCGACCCGGGTGTTCGAACAGTAGGATTTGATTCATTCCCACAACTAACATATGAGCCGTATTGTAAACTAGCAGTATTTAACCGATATTTGCATTTTTGTATTAACCAAGTGGAGATTCTGTATCAATTAGAATTAAGTTCGATACCGTTTGTATCCGGTCTGCTTCCAACGTTTCGCTTTCAGACCTCAATCGACTGACGTCGACCGGCAGCCGACCGACATCGGCCAATAAATTCTATTATTATTATTAAACCAAGAATACTTTACTCCACCCAGGCATTACTCCTCGGGGATACTCGAACGCTCCGAGCAAGCCACTGTCGCGAGAAGAGACCCGAACGTGGCCCGCGGAATTGGAGAATTTATCCGAGTTTTTTCTAAACGCAAATCTGAGTAAGTTTTATGAATTGAATCCATTCGAAATAAGTATCTAAAACGTAAAATACCATTTTCTATTTCATATTTGAAATAAGAACAAAAAATTATTTTAGATTTCGTATTTTAAATAGATTTTGAATCAATTTCCATTTGAAATTAAATGTTTCCAGAGAAATGAGAATATCAGGAAAGTATCGATCAGAATGACACTTGTTCTATCAACTGAATTGTTACGTCCCACGTAACGTCACCCATCCAATTACATATATAAATTAAGTTAAGCGTCGTAATTACTTATCTCAAATACTATGTTACTAATATCGTGTTATATCATCCTCGCTCGACTGTCAATTTTCTACTGAACACGTGTTAGCAACGTGCTCAAAATAGGTAACCGTCACCATGCGAAAGGTGATAAGAACGAGAATCCCTTGTTTTTAATCCTCTAGGACAACGATGGCCCGGGCCAGTGGTAGCCCAACTTAGGGCTTCGAACCTACATTGTTAACACATGTCAGAAAACTTATAGAAGTAAATAATGTTAAGTTGAGGGCACTGTCCTCCCTCTACTAAAATTTTGAGGCAATGCAGTTTAGGAACAGTATAAAAAGGGACGCATCTATGCATCCTTGCTTAGTGTCGCTTAGTGTCACTTAGTGTCACTTAGTGTCACTTAGTGTGCTCAGTTAGTTCAGTGACAATTTATCGATAGACGACGAGCGTTTCGCAGAGGTCCAGTTTCTTTACAAGTACGAGCGAGGAAGAAAAACCAGTCTTCTTATTATTCAAGGTACTATATTTTTTTCTATGTTTTAATAAATCAATCATTGACACTTATATGAACTTTTTCTTTTCTTCTCCTTTTTGAAAGGAGAAGCAACAACAATATCCATTTCCTACTATTCCTTCGATATAAGAGGGCGCGGGGCTTGGTCTAGCTTCCCCTCTATCTAACTCCTACTATCTCCTCGATATAAGAGGGCGCGGGGCTTGGTCTAGCTTCCCCTCTAAATCTAAGTCTTACTATCTCCTTGGTATTAGAGGGCGCGGGGCTTGGTCTAGCTTCCCCTCTAAATCTAACTCCTACTATCTCCTTGATAAAAGAGGGCGCGGGGTTTAGTCTAGCTTCCCCTCTTCATCTGACTCCTATCCTCCAATATAAAAAGGAAATCGGATCTTTGCTTGGTTTCCCTACTAAACTTATCCCCGTAGACATTCCCGAATCTAGCGACTATAACGCCCAGGCGTTGGTACCAGGGGACCCCAGAAACTCCAAGCCAATTGTTATAACCATAGAATGAAATAAAATCATCTTTATCTACTTCATAAAAATAATTAATTAATTTTTTCCCTCCTAGATGTAACAGAATCAACTGTCGAAAAAGTTACACAACACGCATAACTCGAAAATGCCACTTTCACAAAAACTGATGAAATTAAATTGTTTACTTGCATTTTAAATACAAATACGAGTCAAAATTACGTGTCCAAAAAAGACATGGAAACGAAGGGTTAACATTACGAGTAGATGGCACAGTTTATTCGAGATGACAGTTCTCGTGGAGGAATTGATCCTACTTTCTCTCTGTTAATTACTTGACCGCGGACATTGCAAAAGGACAATCCACCTTGCGAGCCGCGAAAAGAAGGGGCGATAAGGCCCGAGGGTGAACAACTCCAAGCGAGAACGCCGTCGGGAGACATAAGACCCGCAAGAAAGCAAATAAGAACGCCGCTCCGAAAGGGACGAGACCATAGCCCGGGGTAGAAAGAGAGTCTTGTTCGTCGGCGTGAAAACATTGACAATAATCCGCTTATCTGGAAACCAATATCGAAACCATCGCAGCAGGAGGTGGAAGGTCGGAGACCGGAGTTTTGAGAGTGGTAGTGGACGCTCGTGGCCTTTGTGACCCGTAAGAGCAAAAGAGAACGCCACGCTCCTCGAGCACCGAGTCGGCGGCCCATGTTTTAATATATTTTTTAAAAAATTCTATAAATAATCATTTAACACAGACTACGTTAAGTTGGGTCAGGGATACTCCAGAATAACATTTAAATAATTTTCATTAATTGTTTTTGTTTTGTGACGTAGCAAAAATCGTTGCTCGTTACAAGGAATTTTGAGACCGGAGCGGGGAGGAGTCTCTCTGGCAGTTACTAGCATAAGTATTATTGTTTTCATAAGAATGTAAAACTTGCGATAGGCTTCACGGTGCGCTGGGCGCACAGTGCGCGCGGAAAGAATTTTCACAAGTTCACGGACAGAGCGCGGGGCCCCGAATTCGAAGGTCCTGCTGCCATCAGTCGGCGGCCGCCCTAATTAGGCGGCCTAGTGATCTATTTAAACTAGGCAAGATGGCAGGACTGGGCCTGGTAAGAAGTTTCGCTAGGCCCGTCAGGAGGACACTGAAGCCGGAATGTAGGATCTTCCGGCACATCCGGCATTGCTAGAGGGACCGTCATCGTAGCCACACTCCCGTCGTCTCGTCCTGTCCCGTCAGCGCTTACCGCCCGGCTGAGAGTCCCGAAAGGCGCCGTACCGTTGTTCCCGAAGGGCGCCGTCCCGTCACGCCGAGGCGCAGCCGTACATCAGGAGTATCCCGGCGTGAGCGGACATCGTACCGGTGAGCCCGAACCTGCCCAGGGGGCCTCTTTGACCGCCATTATCCCGAGCCGTGAGCCGATACCGCGCCGCAATCGCCGCCATTTAACGTCCAATCGGCCGATTTAGTCTTTAATCCCGGTGGTTTCTTTTTTTTCGCGCGCCTCCCGATCTTCGAAGGGAGATCTTTCGCCGATTTAGAGTGTTCCGGGTTCCGATTCCCGCCGCAGCCTGCGGGGTGGACCGCGGAGAGCGCGTACGTTTTTATTGTAAGATTCCGACGGGCGGAGACTCCCACCCGCTCAAGTGTATCGCGCCCCTTACCGTTTTTTCGCAGTTTTGACTACTTGTAATTGACTTTTCGGTGGCTGCTAGTAAGCAGGTCGGAGTGGGTGGGAGGTGTAGGGCCGTACCGCGAGCCGGTGTCGAGTCCCCTTGTACGCACTTCCCGAAGGCACCGGGCTCTTACCGAGATCCCAGGGGCAAGTTAAAGGTCCGTCCGCTAGGGTGTTGTACCCTGTCCGGACTCCCACCGGGGAGTCCGTTTCTGTGATCGTGCTCGTACCTTATTTGATTTAGTTGGTCCCATTAATTTTCTATTTCCCTGCTTTGAGTTTTCCCGTATCGACTCGGCGTAAAGTCTCGCCCATATTGTTACGCGCTATCGAGTAGGGCCGAGAGGCGAAATAAACCTCCCGAAGGGAGGGTCTATCGCAGTTCCGTTTTGTTCATTTACCTTATCCCGGTTAGCGAATCCCAAATCGGACTTCTTCTCGCTCGCGCTCTCGTTAGTACGAACCGCCCGGCTCTGCCGTGCCGCGAAGGGCCTAAGGTCCTAGCGGGGCTGGGTAGCTGGTCGGATATGCCCGGAGGAAGTCCTGTCGTCGAACCAAGTCGGCGTGCTCGCACTACCGGGCACCGGGATCCCGAGGTGCGCTTGCGCACCTGGCGCCCTAAATAAATCGGGCTCCCGGAAGGGCCGATGATCGGGCTCGACCCCTTTCGTGTTTAACAATCCTGGGCGTATGACTCTTTACCGACTAGGAACACGAAATTCCCGTCGCAGTTTATAAACATTTATTTTCTTTAGGAAATCCAGTCTGCCCTTTGGGCAATTCAAATTTCGCGCTGTTCCCGCCCCTAGTACGCCGCGCGGATGGCTCGGGAGGAGCAGGTTCGGGAGGAAACCATCGATGAATACCAGTGAACATACGTCCAAATGAATGCATGATTAATTCTCCCTTAACATTTCGAATGTAATCTTCCTTGAAGATATAGGAATATACTTGAAATACCTATGCTTTTATGCATTATCGTACTGTGAAACGTTAATCGAATTAGATAAAAACGTACGTTGTAATATGGTCTACATGTGCCGGTACAAATTGATAACTCTTGATTTGGTAAAGTGATAGAGGGTACACTGACGTTTAATAAAACCCCGTTTATATCCAGCGACGGTAAAATTTGGTACAAAGCATTCATCGTACAGACATGACCAATTCAAATTTCAGGAAACATGGTTTTCTCTGTCTGCATCGACAAACTGCGATTTTGCAACATCTAGATGAGTATAACAACTCGTTGGTGTACGGACAATTATGGGGCGGGCATTTTAATGTTGCAACGCGTTTTCCTGTACCCGGGGCGCGCTGGCAAACGGGGGAAAGGATCGGGGTCCGCCGGTGGATCGTCTCTCGGCGAGATCGGCCGGAGGGAGTTTGCCCGACAGCCGCAGGGCCGTTTTTTATTTGTATCAGGGCGCCAGGCGCGAGAAGCGCGCCGCGGCTCGCGGATTCCCGGCAAGGGCAAGGCCGACGTCGCGGGGGCGAGAAACGGCCCCGATCACCGGCTACTCAGCCCCGTGGAAGTCTTTCCGACTTTCCACGGCACGGTAGAGGCGGGGGGTTCGAGGTCCCTATAACGTGAAGGGTACTGGGAGGACAGACCGTAAAAAGAAAGAACACGATAACCAAATATTTAGTGAGACGGTACGGTAGTTCTTTATTCGCGATCATAATTTGGAAACATCCGATACGGTACGCAAGACATCAGACTTCTGGATCCCGCCGGCACCTCATGGTTCCACGGGACGGGCGGCCACGCCAGCCTTCCAGGGCACAACGCCCGCTCGGACTCCGCTCGGTCCACGGCCCGCCAATTCCGGCTCCGGGAGCGACGAGTCCTACTCAAAAGCTCGGTCCGCAGCCCGCCAATTCCGGCTCCGGGAGCGAGGATTCATAATCAAGAGCCGCGGGATCACGCTCACGGGACATACATATTTCGCACGAGAACTCACCGCGATGAATCACCGATTTACGAATTACGAGATCTCCGGCGCACGCGGCCGAAAAGTGCCGGACGATGGGTCGCGTGTCGAGGAGGATACAAATCACAACATTTTGAGCGGAAACGAATTTTGACTAAACCCCATCGTGAGTTTGCTCACCAAGTCAGTGGCAATCCAACCACGGGACGAGAGCAGGGCGGCGGCGGCCACGGGAGAAGAGCGGTTATCGGTAGTACCGGTGACACTCGGAGTATCCTGGACAATGAGCTCCACGGCTCGCCAGGACCTCCGAATTTCGGAGACCCCTCTCCCGTCCTTCCGACGAACGCCGTCAAGCTGCCAAGCGCCGTCAATTGACAGTGCGCGCGTTAGATGTCCCGGTAGGTATCGCGGCGCGATAACTGAGATCTCGATTTTTCCTCCTCGACTCGTACCGACCGTGGTACTGACCCGCAATACCAGACCCATTTACTATACTTACTAAATAACAAATCTTATACTAACAAATTTTTACAACACATACTTACAATTAATGATTGCCCAAGATGGCTCCGCGTGTCGCCAACCGATCCTGAAATTAAATAATGTCAAAATTCGGTACTCACCGCTACCGCCGCGCCCCTAATTGTGACGGCAGAATTCTGCCACGTCACAATGTACAGATACTTATAGGGGCCACGTAGGTTACTTTGCATTTTCACTTGTGAATAATTTAAGGATCAGTAAGCTCTACTTAAGTATTTTTGCAAGTAAATTAGTGGCAGTAATGATATATATTGTGACGTGGCACAATTTGGACCCGTCTCCAGGAAAGTATGGGTGCCGGAGTGTCGGGGGGGTCCCTCTGACGATCAGTAGGTTAAGCATTTAGAATAGATTAATAATCGTAAAAATGCGAAGGTTCCCTCGCCGCGTGTGCCGGCGTGACGCGCATCGGCGCACGTCGGCGCGCGAACGCTAATTTCTCCAGGCTCACGGATAGCGCGCGGGGCCCCGAATTCGGAGGTCCTGCTGCCATCAGTCGGCGGCCGCCCTAATTAGGCGGCCTAGTGACCTACTATCAACTAGGCGAGATGGCAGGTCGGGGCCCGGTAAGAGGTTCCGCTAGGCCCGCCAGGAGGACACCGGAGCCGGAATGTAGGATCTTCCGGCGCATCCGGCATTGTCAGAGGGACCGCCACACCGGTGACAGCACGGACCACTTCCCGCCAGCGGCAGCGCCGTAGTCCCGTTCTCCCGAAGGGCGCTGTACCGTCCCGTCCCGAAGGGCGCCGTACCGCTTCCGTCCCGAAGGGCGCCGTGCCACTCCCGTCTCTCAGGACACCGACCACGAGGAGCCGTGCTGCCGCCGCCGAAGCATCCATCTTGCCGGTGAGCCCGAGCCTGCCCAGGGGGCCACTGTACCGCCATTGTGTAGTCCATTCCGTGAGCCGGAGTCCTGAGCCGTTCTGGGCCGCATATCGCGGTCCGTCGCGAGTTTGCCTTTCCGTCGGGGTTGCGCCCCGCATAAGCCTCCGCGCCGCGCGCCTTTTCCCGTCGGGGCCTTTGTACTGCGCCCACGCTCGAATTCCGTCGGGTGGCGTCCGCTTTTTCCGGTATCGTAGTGTCGGGAGAAGATTCTCGCGCGCCCTTCGTGTATCGTGCCCCTCAGGCTTCCCGTCGGTGGCATCCGGGGAATTTCCGTGGCCCCGTGCGCGTGGGCCGGGGCGCGCGGGAAGGGAAGGGTCATACCGTGGGCCGGCGCCACGTTCCTTACCGCTGCGCAGTACCGGGCGCCGGGCCCTTTCCGAGACCCTGAGGGGTAGATTTTAGGTTCTCCCGACCGTGCGTTGTGCCCTTGTGGGCTCCCATCCGGGGGGTTACCACCCTCAGCGCGTTCCTGTAAATTGTACTTCCGCCGCCTCCCTGTCCCGTTCGACAGGGCTCCCCGTTCCCTCTTGTTTTCGAAGTTGTCCCGCGGCGCACCCGTAGGTTAAGTACGATATCGAAATAAACGCGCCCGGCGAGGGATTGGTTTCGCACTACCGGTGTACTTTTCTTTCTCGACCTCGAAATTTCCCGGGTCCCGAATTTACTGTCCTCGCTTATCCGGGAACCGTTCCGGACCCCCCGACTCTACCGTGCCGCGAAGGGCGGTTAGGCCCTCGCGGGGCTGAGTGGCCGGTCGCCTGCGCCCGGGTGGCCCCGTTCCAGGGGCCGGGTCTACGTGCTTGAACGGCCGGGCTCGGAAGCCCGAGGCGCGCTCTCGCGCGCCTGGCGCCCTCTAAATAAATCGGGCTCCCGGAAGGGCCGACGAGCGGGCTCAACCCCTTTCTTGCCGAAAATCCCGGGCGCAGGACGGTTTGCCGATTGAGGATTAATTATTCCCGTCGCAATATATACCAGATGTATAAGCTTAAACCCACTGTTTTTTTAGTCAGAAAAACGTTTTCTTCATAGAAACCGAAAACAATTTATTCCAAGTACTGGCCCTCGCTAGCTACACATTTGTCCCATCTCTCGGACAATTTGTGGATACCACGCCAAAAAAATTCCTTCTCTTTCGAGGCAAACCACTCATCAAGCCATTGTGGGACGTCTTCGTAAGAATGGATGTGTTGCTCAGCGAGCATGTGGCCCATCGACGAAAACTGGTGGTAGTCGGAAGGGGTTAGGTCTGGTGAAAAAGCGGCATAGGGTAGCACATCAAAGTTGAGTGCGTCCAAGTAGTTTCGGACCATTTTTGACGTGTGCGATGGTGTGTTGTTGTGGAGGAAAGTCAGCTTGTCATGTCTTTGCTGATAATCCGGCCTTCTTTCACGCAGAACACGGTGCAATTTGATCAGTTGTTGGTGGTAGCGGTGGGCATTGACAGTTTCACCAGGTTTCAACAGCTCATAGTAGACAAAACACTGGTGATCCCACCAAACGCACAGCATCGTCTTCCGTCCGAAGCTATTTGGTCTTGCGGACGATTTTGATGGTTGGCCGGGTTCAACACACGATTTCTTGCGTTTAGGATTCTCGAAAAATATACACTTTTCATCACCAGTCACGATCCGATGCAGGAACGACTTTCTTTTTGTCTGGCGAGCGAGATTTCGCATGTGTTTTGGCGTCGCTCCATCTGCCTATCAGACAATTCATGCGGCACCCATTTTTTGATCTTTTGAACCTTTCCCATGGCACGTAGGCGCATGAAAATGGCTGGTTGAGTAACATCCAATTGCTTTGCAAGCATTTTTTGCGATTGGGTATCGTCCTCGTCCAAAAGAGCCTGCAATTGATGGTCCTCAACTTTCCTGGGCTGATTTTCACGCTTCTTGTCGCTCAGGTCAAAATTTCCCGCTTTGTACCGACGAAACCAATCTCTGCACGTTGTTTTTGATAAAGCACTGTCACCATAGGCCTCCACAAGCATTCAATGCGTTTCGGCAGCCGATTTCTTCAAATTGAAGCAAAAAAGCGGAGCTCCCCGCATATGCTCTTTTTCTGGCAAAAAACTAGACATGATTCCCAAAGGGAAAATGTATGTTGTTGTATGAAATTGCTGATGATGTACACTGATTATTGTTGATAGATGTTAAACCCATACAAAACAAAAGTATGGCGTGTCCATAGTAACTTAATATGCTCACTAACACAATCCATGAGCAAACAGCGGATTTAAGCTTATACGCCTGGTGTATATATATGTGCGTGCGTGCGTGTCGAAGAGCTATTGTCAGGATATTTCTGCATAGGTACTAACGATTACGGGGACACTCGGCTATTACTGGGACGGTACCCAGAATTATACCCTTCTGAAGGTTAATATCAGGACCGTCCGCGTAATATACGATAAACATTTCGGATTGTCAGGTACAGCAATAACATTAATCTTTTGACATTAAGAACAGGAACTAACAATAGGACGCTAAAAATTGAAAATTGACGAAAAATATTTCATATTTACGATTTAATAAAAAAATGTCTATGTTTCGTTCAATCTCGGGTTCGTATAGTTAATTGTGTCACAGTTCCTACAACAGTATTGATTGAGACCGCTGGCACATGATATTTGTTCATTTACACATTTTTTGTCCGAAACTAATTAATTTTCTCAGTAATATTAATTCACTTTGCAAGAACAGTTACGTTTTCTTGAAGTGGCTGTTGTAAGGACTTGTAACTTTCATTGTTGGCTATTGCCAGGACCTATAGGTCGCGTGTACCACAAGTAAGTCAAAGAAAGGATTTAACCTACTACATATCGTCATAAGATTAAGAAAGATAGAGAGATGGTTGCGGTGCCGTCATCTGTTAACAAATATACAAATAATCGTCCGTATGCTTATGGGCTTTTACAGGGACCACTGAATTCATTGTCTGTGGTTTTGAACTGGAACGACTGCGTTTCGTTATCTTAAAACTCATGATTATATGATTCTACTCGTTTTGGCGCGGAATTGTACCAAGTGTCGTGGTGTTCAGTGAAGAGCATTTATTGTTTTCTCTTAAAAGTGATTTTAAAGGTAATAAAGAATGTACGTGCTCCTGCATTCGCATGAAAATACGTACCATATTTGCAAGGTTAAAGAAGTAAGAAACGCCAGGAAGATAGTTGTACAGTCAAAATTGACGGACAAACATGCCAGGCAAAGATTTTAGCATACAATGGTATGTGATTATTCTAAATATACCTTAAAAAAATAACTGCAAACAAAATTAATATTTTAATCATTTTTAAACATTTACCCTTTTATTTCATTTTAAAACGTTGACTGCCACGTCACCCATATTCGGGTGACATAGCAGTCAAATAAAATGGGCGTGGCAGTCAAGGTGTTAAGCATTGAAGCTGTACATACACACTAACGTGTAAGAATTGCGTTATTTATAATTAATTTGAATTACATTTATTTTCACAAGTTCCAAAAAAAGTCTTAATACTATTATGGTTAACCTAAAATATAATTCGCCAAAAATTCGAGTAAGCAAAGTAAATGATGCTCAAAGTAATCAGTTATTAAGGGCGCTCACCACTCCAGCGATTTTGCAGGGCCTCACGGGGACAACGATTCCGAACGCATTTACAAACCGATCGAACTTAACGAGTGCTCATATCGAAGATGAAATATTGACCTGTGTTTATATGGGAGCGATTTTCGATAAGTGGTCATTATCATATAAAAAAGTGCAACGACATAATTTCAATGCCCTTTTACCTAGGAAGGAGGTATAAACACACGTCAACATTTTATCTTTAAAACGAGCACTCGTTGAGCTCGATCGGTTGAGAAATACGCTCAAAATCGTTGTCCCCGTGGAGCACCTTTTTCAGGATTTTCAAGTTTCTCGCGAGGAATTTGGGCATTCCTTAGCAACCGTTGCCGACTCTAGGCGGAGCGTCCAACTGGTGTGTGCGTGCGGCCGAGGGTCACACACGTTTCGGCGCCTAGTCCAGAGGCGTCTAGCCGTTGTGTGAGTTGTATACGTGCAAAATACGCACACATTTTTCGCCCGTTGCTAAACACTGCCCATTATGCGTCGCGTCTCCCTCATCCGAGCGAGAAAGTACGTTTTGGTTACCTCCCACCGAATTCGATGCTAATGCCATCTAGCGGTGGAAGTTATCGTCCCCACTTGGTGGTGAACGCCGTTAAAAAAAAGTGACGAAGATGGAGACCCTGAACAAGAAAATTCCGATCTATGTAACAGCAATTCCAATGCAGATTATAACGCAAATATCGATTCATCGATTGAGTCGAGTGAAATGGGCTTCATGGACAACCCGTCAGAGACTGAATTCAACGTCAAGTATATAGTATGTATGAAACAGGTCAATGAACTAACTAAAAAGTCGCAGACACCGCAAAACAAATTCATATCTATAGAATCAATGCTTGAACATACCTCCAGGAACAATAATGAAATACCTATGCTCGACATCTTGGACTACAATTGCCATGTGTCCCATGAAATAAATTCTGATAATAATAAATACGGTAGCATTAATCAAGAAACATTTCCAACTTATGAGAATCATCTAAATGTAGAAGAAACTAATAACAAATTTTTATATTCTCAAGTTTCAGGAGAATTTCAAAATGTTTCTGTCATTCTTGTGGATAACGTCATACTTTTATCTTTAGCAGAAGGTCCTTTTCCGTCATGTTACATTTTCTCTAAATAAGATTTTTAATACAAGCGAAAGTATTGTCAATTCGTTTCTGGAATGTACGACTATGTTTTTGTCATAAAATGAATGCATCTTCAGATTTAATGCAATCATTTGATAACACCACTGTGCTAGATTATGCTTAAAATACTTTCTGACATAATTGAAACACTGCATCACTCCAAACGAGTCGTATCTGTTATTGTTACCGTTACGGGGTGGCCGAGCGGATGCGAGGCCGGGGTAATTCAGATTACCCAAATCTTGCGCGTAACGATTATTTTAAGTTTGTGAGGAGATTGATCCAAGCGGCTAGATCAATTCCTCTGGTGGGATCTAGGGGAGTGAGGAATAAAAAAGAGGTGCGGACGAATGGCTATGTGGCTATTGTATTAAGATTTGCATTTATTCGTACGTGAGGTCTGAAGTACAATCAGCTGGAAGAGCGCCCGAGGTGCTTTGACCTAATTTCTCTTAGTTAGTATACTTCCGCGTCGCGGCGGTTCAGGTGTCGCGATAGCGCGCTTTAGCGGCGGCAGGTTACTGGACGCGGGAATTTTTACTGTTTCAATGGCGGTCTGCGCGTGATTCTATTTCGCGATGCTGAGATTCAAGCTCAGCTGTTTAATGGAAGTCGATGGATTCTTAATCTATCCGGTTAACCGGAGCAAGGCATGGAAATTGCGATAATGGTTAGAATTCGGTTTTGGTCGGAGATGAAGGGTTAGTAAATAAACTAGAATGAAAATGAGGATGAGTCGAGCTTGCAAAGGATCCTCTACCTGGCTTGTTCAGCGGCCATAATCGGTGACAGTCTCTTTTGATCGACCCGGTCGGATGACTGCGCGTGAACACCTTCGTCCCGTGACGTGCCCTAGGGTTGGAGGTCTCCTAGAAGCCTCCCGTCCAACGGAAGTCGCAGTGCCGCCGTCTAGTCCTGACTCGGTGGTTGGATCGCTGGAGTACCGGATGGCGCTACTGCAGCTCGCAGAATAGTGGTCCTTGGCAGGGAGTCCAATGGTCTCGGTCTCTGACTCGCTAGGAACGGAGTACCGGGGACTAGGGGCTCCACTCGAAGTTTCGATGATACTGACGACTGACGTTGACTTATGACGAATTGACTAAAGACTTAAGACTGCCCGTCTTGATCGGACTGCTGGTTTTATTAGCAGGATGTTCCAATTGGTGGGGGTTTCCTAGGGCCCAGGTGAGGGTGGCGTTTCTGAGTCGTGCTGATGCGTTGCGGAGTCATCAGGTTGTTCGCCCCGGGTCGGTCGATGACTTTTGGAGCCGTTTGGCCGTTGAACTCGTTGGATCCTTTCGCAAGAGTTTCCTAATCGCGTTTCTGTATTCGGATTTCCATGGCTAGCTCAGGTGATCGGAAAATAGAGCTTTTCCCTACGTTAGGGTACGGAAGGTGCCTACGTAACATTACTAAGTTAAGGAGTGTTACCACAATGACTGTCTGAAAATAATTGCGATATTTGCAATTTTTTGTAGAAAATAAAAGAAAATACTGAATGGAACTTTAATCAATGAAAACTTTTTATACAAATATAAAATATCACGTAAATATTGTGACGTTATTTTTACTAGTATAACTCCCAAACAGTTTTGGCAATTAACGTTCCGACCCTCTGGTGGAGTCACAAATAAATAGTCTACATAAATGGAGTCTCCGTCTCGTAGTCGCTCAACAGCAGCAAAATTTTGGGCGTCAGGCCCTTCAAATGGCCAATTCAGGACCCGAACCGCACGGGCCCAATCCGTCTGGGCTCGCACCAGCGTACGGGAGCTCACGCACCAGCGAGGAGCCCCCCAACCCGCCCACGGATTCGCACCAGCGTAAGGCCCGAAGGGTCGGTCCCTCAACTAACAGAAGAAAAATTATCTTAAAGTCCCAGACACGTAAAAATTTAACAAAAGGTAGCGATACGAGACGAGACGCAGCGTCGTCGACGACGAAAAATAAACCGGGCTAGCTCAGTACGCCCAAACGACCGCGGAGAGGGCGGGGTCCTTTAAAAAAAAGAAAGGAAACCAGAGGCGGAATTAAATTAGTGACCTATTTATTCCAAACGCGGGAACCTATTTATTCCAACACGAAAAAGAATTGACTTTAACAATTTCACCAAAATGGCCAAGGGCAGGCCCACAATCCGGTACCGGTCCGGGCGACGGAGCGTGCGCTCGCGCTCGAAGGGACGATGCGCGCGGCGAAGCGCACGGAAAAGAAACGGTGGCTTTAGACAGCCAAAAATCCCAAAACGCGAAACTATATCTTCGATTATAAGATTAGGCTCGACTACGGGACAAGAATATTAATCAAATTAAAGACAATGCGAAAAGTAAGAATTGCACGCACGCAAAGACCTGCACGGAACTAAATTAAATTCGGAAATTTGCGAAGAAAATATTTAAACGGTGAACGGATGCAAGCAAAATAAATTAACGGGTTCGGCGATGAAGGCAGCAATAACAAAAAATATACAAGAAGCGCAAGTAAAGGCAGCAATTTCAAAATATCGGCGCTAATAATCGACGCAAGAAACAAAGAGATCTCGGACACATTAAATTTTATATAGTACATTCGCGCGGAAATAATTAACATGCAACTAAAGTTTATGGGATCACGAGACTAGCATTTTACAATAGTTGAAAATCCGGACACATATTTACTTTTCAGTTTATAAATGGAATGGCTAAATCGAAGGCAGGCACCGTTCCACCAGAAATTTCCAGCTAGAAAAAGGGGGAATTACAGAGGGGTTCGCTTTTCGCGAAAACGGAATTTTAGGTTATAACGGGTCGCACTTCGCGACAACAATGAAATTGAGGGTTCGCCCTACGCGAAAAAAAAGGAAACTGAGTGAAAATTCGCACTTCGCGAAAACTGACATATATTAATTACGATTCGCACTTCGCGAAAACGGGCATTATTTAAACAAAGATAGCACTTCGCGAAAACGGAATTTAAGTTCGCACTTCGCGAAACAAAAGGAAATTAACGTGTCGACCGCTCAAGACAGCATCCTTGAGTTCGGGTCGACACGGCTTCTGGATCCTACCGAGGAGAGTGGCAGCAATGAGATATTTTAATTCAAAAAGGCCGCTCACACGAGACTTTGGCCAAAAAATATACAACTAGGCCGCTCACACGAGACTTTGCCGCGAAAATATAGTTAGGCCCCTCACACGAGACTTTGACCACGAAAATATGAGTAGGCCGCTCACACGAGACTAGGCCGTTAATATCGAAATGGGTCGCGCACACACGACTTTGACCGCAAATTCGGAAAATGACCGCTCACACGAGACTAGGCCGAAATAAACAAAAGAGGCTGATCACGCGGGATCCTGGCCGATTAGACAGCGGAAGGGCCGACCGCGTGGCGCGCGGCTCGGCGACGGGTTACCCGGGGAAAAACGCGACGGGAAATCTACATCAAATTCCTACTCAAAAATCTACTAAAATTGTAACGAGCCGTGTGCCTCGGACCAGGGCGCCAGATGCCGAGCCACACGACTCGCACAGCATTGCGGCCGGCCCCGCAGCTCGGCGACCGTTTCCCGCAAGCGCGACAACCCATGGCCCGCGCTCTCTCGCAAGCGCGCGAGCCTCCCGGGCACTATAAAAGGCCCGGGAAAATAGAGCAAGTCAGAGTCGTAGGAAGGGAAGAAACCCGCCTACACTCTCAACCCGATTCGCAGGACGAGACCTCAAATCACTATAGGCGCGAATTCGCATCTCCGAAGATAAATCCAACAAGAGGCGACACGAACCGAACTCGTATATCGTGTTACCTCTCCGACCCCGGGAGTTCGAACAATAGGGTTAGAATCGTTACCGTAATTAATATATAATTCACATTGTAAACAATTAGCATTAAATACGATCTCGTTTGTATCCGTTCTATTTCCAATGTTTTACTTTCAGACCCGAAGCTACTGACGCCGACTGGCAACCGATGTTGAATCAATAAACATATTGTTATTAAACCTGAGAATATTTTACTCCACCCAGGCATTACCCCTCTGATACTCAAACGCTCCGAGCTGGCCACTGTCGCGGGAAGAGACCCGAACGAGGACCGCGGCGCGCGACGTTGCCACCTAACTCGCGCCCCCGAGTTCCATCGTTACAAAATGATACTGTACGCTCAAACCTCGGGCTCGGCGAGTGCGACAATCCTCCTGAGGTCGCAGCAGCTACGTCGACGCAGTGGTGCAGGGGGTGGTATGGAGGCAGCGGAAAGACGTCTTCTTCGCTCGACGCTCGCGGATTAAAAAGGCCGGGTCCCCGCCGCGGTCCTCCGGGAAGGCGCGACGGCTCCTTGTCGGCGGCTCGAAGTTCTTGTTGATTGGTCGCCGTCGGCTGCCAAATTGCGTCGGCGAATTGACAGCGGTCACGTTCGGAATTTCGAGGATTTTGGGTGATGACAGTCGCGGCGCAGGTTCGCGCGCCGGATTTGAAGTGGATCCCGTAGTCCAATCGGGGTGCGCGGCCGGCGCGTGACGTCATCCGCAGGTCCAAGGACGCGGCTCCTCGGGGACTCGGTGGCACCGATCCTGGGCTCCCTTGAGTCAAGATTCCTCGCGATTTTGTCCAGGGGTGTCGATATCCCTCGATGCAACGGCGATACCCGGGTGAGGGGACCAGTGGGCCCTTCCGCCCTGGAGTCACCGCGGCCTGGCCTCGGCGTAGGAGGGCGACGCAATTGGGACCCCCCCTCACCGCCCTTTTATGGACTCCCTTGAGTCGAAGGTCACGGCGGGGTGTCCACGGCTACCGACAATGCGCCCTCCTCCCGCCATCAGTGAGGGGCCGGAAATCCGGGTATGGATATGGTAACCCAGCTACGCCGCCATGGGTCGGCCCTTGCCGTCAAGCGCGGAGTCGCGGGTGGCTCGGTTCGGCCCTACTCCGCGCGGCTCCGGCACCCATGGACGGCGGCGGGGCGAGGCCTGTCCGCCACCGTTGTCCTTTTCTGCGGTCCCTCGACAGCGCCCTTGTCCCGCAATGGATGTTATCTTCTTGCCCGCACTCGCCTCACCGCGAGGACGTCCTAACGTCTAAGCTATACACAACGTATAATACCAAAAAGAAATTGCAGGTAACGTGACGGGTATTCGAACTCCTCTCTTCCTCGGCTTTGAGTGCCGAGCGTGCTGAAATAAGACGTGGATGACACGATAAAATTAAAATATGATACCACTGCCTTCGGAAAGGAATTTAATGGTTTTCAGAATTATTGTTCAACATTCGGAGCCCTGGGGTGATCGCCCACCGGGTGTATCGTCACAATATATGTATATATATGTTTTTTTATTTTTTAATACAAAAAGGCGACTATGGAGTATTTCCGCTGCAAAGCTTTTTTAGGCGACCCTCGTTACGATGAAGTTGTTTACGGGCAGGTTTTGAGATGAGCTAAAAACCCAACAATTTCACGTTTCTGTATAAAGTTTGTTAGGTTGATCCATAGAATATTTTCAAACTATTGATTTTTATGGAAACATTTCGTCTTTGGAAAACATTTCGATTTTTAACTTGAAAAACGTTAAGAAAATATGGTATAAACATATTTGTACCAAACGTTGTTTTAAATATATCTTGAAACCCCTACATACCAGCCTAAATAATGTTAAAAAAAGAAAATGTAAATGTTGAAGTGAATCGAAGAAAAATTGTAGACGTTATCGACTCCACCGATATTAAAAATGTTCTGAAAGAAACGCGTTTAAACTAATTTTCTGATTTGGTATATTAAATACAAGATAAATTGAACTTTATTCGACAACTTGCATCGTGGTGTAACCCGTTAAGGTCATATGAAATTGTGATATATACTGTAACTTTTCTCGCGTACCGGTCCCTCCCCCCTGGTCGGTTGCGTCATGTCGCGCACTCGGGAGGTCGCGAGGAAGTTATTATCTCTGCCTTTTGGCAATTTCCTGGATTTCCTTTTGGCAGTCTCAAATCAGCTAGGGCTTTCAATGGCGCAGAGCCTCAGCCTCTAAACATTCTTTATCAGTGAAAGCCGTATCGTAGGGAATCCAGGAATTTGTGTAAGTCGTTCTGAGGATGGTTCGGTCGTGGACTCGAAATTATCAAGGGTTTTCGTGTGTCTGTCCGTCGCGTCAAGTATTGTATTCAATTAATTTTCATTGACTTTTAATGTCGCGATTCTATTCGAGATTCTGTGTGGGCGGGCTTCACGGTCACACTTTGTGCAATGTGTTTCCGTGACCCTTTAACAGAGGGGGAACGGCACCATGCCGTCACGCCCTCGGTGTGTAAGTGTGAAAGAACGTTATATTGAGAGTCTGGATCGTCCCGTACCTCTAGTCACCCGGGGAACGTCGCGATGACGTCACGACGGGGGCTTAGACGGGGGGTACGAGGCCGTCTACTGTATACGAGGTTCCTGTTTTTCTCCGTCAGGTACGGAATTGCCCGTGCGGCCAAACACCAGGGGAACGTCGCGATGACGTCACGCCGAGGGGCAGGTGCACGGATGCAAGACCGTTCTTGAGCCTGCGAAGGAGGATGCGAGTCGTCTCGAGCGTCTAGACACTCGGGGAACGTCGCAATGACGTCACGCCGAGTGGCAGGTGCGGGAGTCCGACGTCGTTGTCCGACGTCGTCTCAGGCGGCTATACACCCGGGGAACGTCGCGATGACGTCACGCCGAGGAGGCAGACGCGAGAGCGCGAGACCGGCCGCGGACCGTCTCGCTACCGAGTGGAAGAGGAACGGCTTTATGCCGTCACGCTTCGCACGATAAGCGAGTCGTATCGCCGAATTTCCTAAAAGTTTCGACGAAAATTCCCGGAAGGGGAATCCGTCTAATAGCCACCGTTCGCAGGTGTTCCGAGGTATCCCAATCGGACGCTTTGCCGAATTTCTTTGGGTGCTCGGCTCCACCTGCCTACTAAGGACACTCGATTTCACTAGCTTGTGAAGATTGGATAATATCCTGGAGGAGCAGCGCTATGCCACCACGTTCAGAGGTCCCTTCGATCGGAATAGAACGATCAGGGAGGACCTCGATTAGAGAAAATCCACGCCTTATATACCCGTGGAGTACATGGGTTCTGTTTCTATATCGTCGGGATCCCACTCTGGCCCTCGTTCTTTGACGTGCTATTGGACACGATGGTTACCCTTTAGATGATTTGTAATTTCTCGCCCTCTCATTCGCCGGAGTCAAGGCCGTGGTCACTTCCTCCAATCGGGGTTACTTATGTCGACGTTACATTATTTTGGTCGCGATGTATCATTTTGCGACCTCGTGATTTTGCCCGTGTTGTGTGTACGCGAGGCTCTCTCTCGACGCGCCGAGCAAGTGGTAGTTTTTCTATTCCCCGTGAACTAGTTATCGCGTTTACTATCCATCGCGGGGACAAGATTCGACTTGTCTTTCATAGATGTCGCGTCGCGTACCTCCGACACGTCACAATACATACTAAAAAATCAAAATGTTTATAAAACTTTTCTCCAAACTGAGTGCACCGAATTAGCTGAACCTTTAACACGTAATTATGGAGGTCCTATGGAAAAACACGCTCGTGAAATTTCATTAAAAAAAAAATGTATTTATCTCAGACAAAAACCAAAAAATATATTTTTTTTTATTATAAATTTATGAANGGTAAATGACAACGTACAGGATTATTTTAACGGATTAGAGCAACGGCGTAACAGAAACATAATCTATAACGAAACGAATGTTGCGACTGAAAACTCGAATAGTTCTGATTGTAAGAATACCACGTCACATTCGAGTTACCTCCCAGACATAGACGAAGAATGTAGCAATGATTGTAGTATAATTGAAGAGGAACAAACTCGAAATTCCCCTACACATATATCTTTAGATGTCAGTGGTTTTGATGTTTCCGCCACAATAAATATCTCAAATACCTGTGCATTCGATGATACAAACTTATATGTTGCAATAGGCGATGAGAGTACAAGGAAAACCGTGTGCCTTTATTGTAAGAAGAAACAGGCTAAACTTAGTCGACATCTAGAAAGAATTCATAAAGATGAACCTGATGTAAAGAAATTTATAGACTTACCAAAAGGTTCATTTGAGCGCAGGCAAATCATTGATACTATAGGAAAGAATGCAAATTTCTTATTTAACACAACAAAAGATCTAAATAATGGTGAACTGATTATTTGTAGGCGGCCAAGTAAGAAAGTAAAAAGAACTGCTAAAGATTTTACTGCCTGTGTAAATTGCAAAGGATATTTTTCTAAATTTACTATACGACATCATTTTCGTCATTGTGCAAAACCAGTACACAAAAAACATAAATCTGTTATGGTTTTCGGGAGAACACTCATTGGAAGAATTCATCCTTTAGCTAATAGTGTATTAAGAAAAGTTGTTTTCCCTGTACTGCGAGAGAATGATATAGTACGTCTTATCCGCTATGATGAACTTATCATAACCTATGCGAATAAAATGTGTGTTAAATACAAAGCTCAACACCAACACGAAATGATAAGGGCCTGTTTAAGGCTTCTTGGACGTTTTCTAGCTGCCTTGAAGGAAATAAATCCAGAAATTGTGGACTTTTCTACGATATATGATCCAAAATATTATGATGATATAATTCAAGCGGTGAATATTGTTGCTCGCTTTGGTAATGCTCGAAATATGTATGATGCTCCATCAAACGCTTCAAGCCTCGGAACGTTGATAAAACAAATTGGTAGCGTGCTAATGACTCAATGTATAAAAAGACATGACAATATTAAAAAAGAAAATACAGAACATCTTTTAAAAATCTTTCAAGAGGATTACGGAATAAGTGATAATAGAACAGTTATGGAAACTCAAATGCAACATCAACGAAGAAAAAAAAGTGGTTATCCCTTCTATGGATGACATAAAGATGTTACATAACTTTCTAAAAGATAAAAGAACGGTGGCTTACACCAACATTAAACGCAGGTTTACTTATAATACGTGGTTAACGTTGTTAGAAACAACTCTTATAGCAATTTATGTGTTCAACCGTCGCCGCGCTGGCGAAATTGAAAGAGTGTTCATTGAAGATTATAAAAGTTATGAAAAAATCGATGAAAACACAGACACAGGTTTGTGTCGTTTATTGTCAACGGAAGGTTAAAAAATTGCAGACAGATATTGTAATAGTACGGATTAGGCCGTGCAATATGCACCGTCTATTCCACACTGTCGTGAGTCCGAGCCGCGTCAGAATTTTCCGGGAAAATTAAATCACCGGTTTCCGAGGTGCGAAGACCCGAGTAAGAGAGAGACAGGCGTGTGAATTAGAGAAGGATCGCTAGGTCTCGTGCCGCGCAGACAATGTTTTGGTTTCTTATAAGTCTAAGCGTCGCTCGCTCAGCTGATCGGGGCCGAAATTCCGAATCGATCTCGTGTTTCGATATCTCGAATGCTCCGGGATTCTTAAACAACTCTGCCTGATGATTATTTAGCTGTTTTACTTTGTAGTGATGGATTTATTTTGGATTGGAATTGAATTCTCAGACTGACGATTTATCTCATGAGAGTACGCCAACTGTTCATCATTGAATCCGGATAAAAAGGATTCAAGGTGTGGGTACGATTGGGTTGGTTTCCTAGTATTTCGGAATCCTATTAATTTCTTAATTTCTGTTTTAAACAATTCCTAAATTTGCTTTGCATTTATTGATTCCCTCCCTGGAGTTTTGCTCTGCAAGTGTTAGTCTTAACTTAATTTAGGTTATCCAGTTTCGGCTATCCATTGGTCTTAGGGTTTTGAGGGTTGAGAGGATATGTTGTGTTGGGTTCTTGGTTTTGCACTTCTTCGTGCTCCGATTCTTCTAATCGACTGTGAAAGTTCGGCACATCGAAGGCAATCTCAATGATCGAGTCCGAGCAGTCTTTCCCAATTGAAGATAGTGTTAGTTCCTGCTTCAGAGCTGTCGCATTAACAAGACTGAAGGTACGGATCTACACTTTCTTTGTATTCTTTTTCTGCGAACCTGCTTCGATTGACTTCTGTCAATCGAGGCTCCTTTTCTTTCACTTTTCGTTGTCTTTTTCACGATCTAATATTCGTGTATTTGGGAGATGCTGCCATAGCACAGTCCCAGGATTAGGTTTGAAAAGGATTTCGAATTTAGGGATGCGACGGCTACCTCGATGACAGAGATCGCTGGGGTTGTAATTTAATTCCTAGAACTCTCCTATAAACTTTATTTCATCAATAGTTTGCCTTTGGCTGACTCCTGAATTTCTACTTTCTAAATATATGTCCAATTGGGACCTGACTCTATTCTAGCTTTATTAAATTTGTAATATTTCAATTTATTCTCCTAGCTATCTACGCCTGTCCTCTCTGAGAACTCATCCTATTCTGGCTTTTAGAATTCTGCTTGGAGTCTCCTGGAGTCTCGCGGCCTCTCCCTACTCCTAGACTTCCTCCTACTTTTCGACCTTTTCGCATCGCCTATTTCTTAGGTTATTGCGCACGCGTCGATCGCCGTCGATTTCGCTCTAGCGCAAGCGCTCCCATTTCGCCCCGTTACAATATATGTGCTTTACTATTCGGGGCAAGCTTGCGAGGACTGTTCCTGTTCTTCTGTACTCTGAATTGAAACAGTGTATCGAACTAATTCTAAAATATAGGAAATCTGCGAAAGTTTCTGACAAAAATCCGTATCTGTTCGGACTTTCAGGAATTAACAAAAACAGGTTTAAATATCTCAGAGCATGTAATTTAATGCGGAAGATTTCATTGGAATGCAGTGCTAAATTAACGCATACTCTGCGGGGAACAGTATTGCGGAAATATATTGCAACAAAAAGTATTTCTTTAAATTTATCTGAAGTTGAAGTTTCGGATTTTGCTGACTATTTAGGGCACGCAAAGGATATTCATAAGATTATATATCGTCAACCATTGCATGGTCGAGAAATATTACAGATGTCTAAACTCCTGGAATTAGCACAAGGAACTAGAAAAAATAATGACAGGGGAAGAAGATGAAGACTGTCCAAGCAATAATAGCAGAAACAGCAGCAATGCTGGTGATCACGAACAAGTTGCACTTAACACTATTGATAATCAATGGAACCCTAACGATACCATTGCTAGCCAAAATGCCATAAATACTTCTGAAGAGTCGATTTCAGACGAATTACCAAAAAAACGTAGCTCGAGCACGAGGAACACCAAAAAGGGGAATAAGAAAAAACGATCCAGTGCGTTCTATGCTTGATATTATCTTACTTCGTAACAGAATACAATTGCAGAGAAACAAATTTACGCGTGTTATATTTATTTGTAATCTTTTATTTATGAAAGAAATAATGTATGATTGCATGTACAAATCCAACTTAACTAATATTTCTATTATATTTTCAGCTTCACCATACGGCGGCACAAAACGGATTCGATGGAGTATCGAGGAAAAAGAAGCAGCAATGCAACTTTTTGGCGAATTTCTATTACAGGCAAAGTTGCCGTCCTTACAATCTATCCGAAGTGCAACTAATAAAACACCATGTCTTAAAAATCGCACCCCACCTCAAATAAAAACGTGGTTACATAACCAAACACGAAAAAAGACTGGTCGTCAAATAAATTAAGATCTGTTTCTTTTTTTACATAAATTTCTGTGATACACTTGAAAAAAGAGCTCTAGGGGTTATGCAGTGACTGGCATCTCCTCAGGCTGTTCGTCATGCATGTGATTTCCGTAATCTTAGATTGGTCTCATCATTGCAGTTATCTGCAAAAGAAAAAATGCAGACGTTTATGTTCCACTATATGTTACTTTTGATTTCATTTAGTTAACGTCGAAGACTGTACTAATAAGAATAAGTTATCACCAATAAGAAGTAATTCTTAATTAATTATGTACCCTTCTGTAATGCAGAGTGCTCTTTTTAAGATTCCTTTTTTGACTCGCACAACTCTCATTTTTTAACAAATGTTATGAAATTTTGACTATAACATTGACATCCCGTGGCTTTTTTCCTGAAAAATAGCATTCCCTTGACATGATTTAAAAAAATGTAATTGTATTGTTACGATGTCATATTATTTTTTGTGAGGCCACATTTCGATATCGTAATTTTACATCAATTTTAAGTGATACATCCAGTCATGATCAGAATTTCACAAGGAATTGAACAAGCTGTAATTTATTGAGCGATGACCATTTTGAACAAAATTGTGCCACCAAACGTCTTTCGATACAATAGCGCAAGTTAAATCCTGATGTTTATTAAGCAGAATAAAGAATAGCAATAGATTTAATTTGCATATTCAAAAATATAGAAAATAATGTCATCTTTTTAGGAAAAAACCTTGTGATATGAATATACTATATTTAAAATCAGAATTGGTTAAAAAATACTGTTTCAGTTTAAAAACAGAATCTGACAAACAACACCCTGTACAATTGAAAAAAAAACAGTGCTATCCTTAAAAAAGGGACTCTAAGGGTTGCCATGTTGTGACTGGCATTTCTCCAGACCAACCACGATACATGTAGTCTCCGTAGTCTCGGACTTGTCCCATCACTCAACCATCAGTAACTCATCAGTTACCCGAAAAAGAAAAAATGCAGACGTTTGTGTTTCATTTCGTGTTACACTTGTTTTGGTTTAGTTAGCAGCAAAGCCGTCTTTAGTTTAGTGAAAAAGTTTTTATTTTGCTGTTCTTGTTTCTGTATTTTAACATATAGTCATTACGTTTCTGGTTAGAGTAATGTCGATTGTTTATTGTTCAGTTGTAATGTTTATATGTTCTATAAAGTATATGCAACTATATGTGATAGTCGTATCATACCTGTTCCTTATCCGAGGTCTATTTTCCACGATTCCCTGTGAAAAGATATTGTCTTTCCCACAGGCTCCACCTATAGGGGCAATAATTATTCAATTAATTCCAATCACTTAATAATTGGAACGATTAGAAAATTACCACTTGTTCTATGCTCCATCCAACCTGACCAGTTGAAAGGGAATTCTAACAGTCTGGGTGGCACTTTATCGATAGTGTTACGTAGGCATCTTCCGTACCCTAACGTAGGGAAAAACCCTATTTTTCAATCACCGCCATGGAAATCCGAGTACGGAAACGCGATTAGGAAACTCTTGCGAAAGGATCCAACGAATTCATCGGCCAAACGGCTCCAAAAGTCATCAACCGACCCGGGGCAAACAACCTGATGACTCCGCAACGCATCAGCACGACTCAGAAACGCCACCCTCACCTGGGCCCTACAAATACTTTTTGAGACCTTCATTAGGACCTCCACAATCACGTGTCAACGTTTCAAATTATTTAATGCACCCAAATTGGAGGAAGGTTTGATAATTATTTTGATTTTCTAACATATTGTGACGGCGTTTCAATTTTGGTCCCGTTCAGGGGGATACCTTTGGGTCACAAAAGGGCCCTACGTCCCAATGTTCCTATTCTCCGCCCTGGCTCGCACCCACCCCTAAGCACACACACAAATCCGTTTCCGGTTGGGCGTCAGGCGTCATAGGACACCAAATTTCGGGGTCCCTTCGTCTGCCTTTCCCTAGGGCTTAGGCTCTCCCCGCGAGAGCGGAGCCGGAAGGTGAGGTCGAAGGGTTTAGCCCCGGCTTCTCCGAGGCCCGTCCTCGGAGAAGACTTTCCCAAAACGTGTTGCTACTCCCAAGGGCTTCGCAGCCAGAGCGAAGGGCCAGCTAGCTCAGATGGGTTGGCCACCGAAATGGCCGCGGAGAGGGGCGAGGTAAGGGCGCTTAACTCCCGTAATTCGAATCGTCCGGAAGGGACCCGATTTCTTTTTGAGAATTTAAGGGAAAGGTCTGCTCTGGGTAAATAAATAAAATGAACAGCAAAATTAAAGTGGTAAATCACAGTTCTATTTATTCACCCGAGAGAGATTTCAATTGTGAATTAAATAGACAGGAGCGATTTTAACAATAAGCCGAACGGCTAAAACCCGACAATTATCTGGCGAGAAAGGGAATCCAAAAGAAACTTAGTGGAATTAAGTATTTCCGGAAGGGAAATTTAACAATTCGCCAAAAGGCGTGAACTCGACAAGATTTCGGAAAATTAACGCGCGCGCCGCAAGCGCGTCGACAAGAAACCAATTAATGTACAATAATTTTGCGAGAACCCAAAAAGAATTATATAACAAAGCAATATTAAAGAAAAAGTAAGGAAGGTAGGTAATAAGGGAAATAGGAACGCTCGCCTCCTATATAAAGTGACGTGTAAAATTCCAGACACTGTCGAGGGGCTTAAAATATTAAAGTTACAACGGCTGCCGAAAAATAATTATGTTATTTGCAACCAATAAATCGGATAATTAACGAAGGACCTCGCCGGTTCCGGAAAATATTATATTCGATCGCGAATTTTCTTCCGTCGGGAAGACGGTATCGGAACTTTGATTTTCGACGAGTCGCGAGCTTAAAGAGGATAGATCGCGCGTGGGACTTACACTGGACTCCATCGATGGCTTGCACCTGGTCCGCACTGCCCTCTCCGGCCGCGCAGCGTACTAGCGGCGGGAGCAGCGCGGAATTCGAATCGCTCGAGGGGCAGAATGCATTTCCTAAAGAAAATAAATATTTATAAACAAAAACAATTAATGAAAATTATTTTAGTATTACTGTGGAGCG
>NW_019394645.1:0-58346 GCF_000612105.2 Orussus abietinus
ATTCAGAAATCGTGTACTGGGATGTTGCCGTGCTAGCTTGACGTACCTCGTACTATTTCCACTCGTCTGCAGAGAGTCACCCAAAAATCATTACAAAGAAAAAGTCCCGCAAAGGATTAACATTCCGTAAAACATTAAGTGATTGTTTATCAAGTACTACTTGGCGGGTGAATGTTTTTTATTATTTGAAGTGTATATGTATTAGAAATAACTTCAACGATAGTACGCATTCATTATAGATGCATGACTGCGACATTATATTAAATTGAATAAACATTTGAGAAAGTCTCTTCTCTAATAGGATACAGAATCACCAAGTAGTACTTGATTTTTCAAGGTCCTACTTTACAAGACCTTATCGTATCACGGCGCCTCGCGATGGCAACTTTAGGAAAGAAAAATACGAACGAAGACCGATCTGCTCCTCCACCGAAAAATTTGATGGAATTTGCAGCCTGCAGGCACGACCATGCACGTGACCAATGGTCATTTTCCTTTCCGTTTTCGATGTTAGTAATACCATTACGGTGTTAGTAAGGAATAATAAGGGGATAGACCGTATTAAGTGGACTTGGAAGTACGAGGGCACGACCTCCCTCATTAAGGCGCAGAAAATAAATTTCTTCATTCTCTTTGCGCTTATTCGTCATTGAAGTGTTGCAAGAGTACCCAACGTAGGGTGACGAGTAGCAATTTGTAGTAATGTTTTTATCACATTGATAATAATATAAGAAATACTGCAATTCTTCAATCTTTACGCGGGTATTCGAACACTTGCGATTGAGAGAAACACGGAGGATGGCTCTTGACAAAGAACCGTTTGGATTTCCATTTTTGGTGACACTGAAATGTTTATAACTATTAGTGCCATTATTAGGGTGAAAAGTGTATCGTGGAGGACGCGCGAGAGAACGATCCCCCTCATTAGGGAGTAAAAAATGGATTTCTAGACCCTCTTCGTGTACATTTCTCGTTAAGGGGAGTCGAGAGCCCCGTGGCCGAGAGAAGAGCACGTGGTTCCTGGCAAGCAGCCATTTATGTCCCTACCGATTAAACCCGAGACGCGCGAGTGCCAGTATTTTTATCGTCTTCGCCCGTTTCGTGCACTGCTTAATGGCTGCGCGTATAACCGTGGCGAAATAGTCTATTTTCTGAAATAAAATATAAATTAGCTGTAAATAGGCGCGCAAGGGGCGCAATAGAAGTCGGCGTTATCTAATCCACTTTGACGCCGTCTTAGCGTTCAAAAGAACGCTCATGGCATCCACCCATGGACAAATGGAAATTTGGTTCGCACGAGAAAATTGACGCTCATTTTCTCTTCCTTGCTCTCCTTTACCCTTAAGGTGAAGTAAAACACCCTTCAAATCAGTCGATTCGAATACAACACATTTTTTTAAGGGTATTGGACCAAACTGTCCGAAACTTTGACACGTCACTCCTGATCATCTAAGAATTGTCCTGACACATTGAAAATTTGGATTTTTGAAAAAATTGTTTAACTCAGCCCAGACAAGAACCAAAATGGCGTCGAGCTCTCATATTTCGATCAATATAGAATTATCGAAGGCTCTGATACGAGAAACTAAAGGGTCAGGACAATTTTACGAGGATTTAGAACGCTCTGGTAATCGATAAACTCGCATTTGAACGGGATAAAGGCAATATCAGTGTTGTATACGCTTCTATGCTAAAACGATGGGAATACGAGGTCTCGGAGTGAAAATTTAATTAACTTGGAAATCACAGATGGCGCAGGGGGTCCCTCTGCAGGTCAATTAGGGTCCCAGAAAGCACGAATCCAGAGGATTTCTGAAGTTTTACTTCGATTTCTTGATATATATTGTACGAAAACGACAGGTGGAGTATGCCATTTCGCACAATACCCAATATAATTCGACCCAGCTGTCAATATAAAAACGAACGTCGGCAACGTAGGCATTTAGAAAAATCTTCTTTATCGACGTCGATCAAGTTCCTCGGCGTGTTTCACTTCACCTTAATGGTGCGAAACCGTTTTCTACGGAACTATTATCAGCTTCCACTGTTTAGACCTGCGGACGTGGATTGGAGAAAAGTGATTTTTATTACTCGGAAGTGTGAAATTTACAGGGCGGACAAAATGACCTTTTCCGTTTTTATTGTAATTGCTTCGTGGTAATCGAGATAATAAGCGCTGTTGGTGCAGATGTTAAGCGACGGAGTAATGGAGTCGCGATATCAAAATTATGTTCCTTTATCGCGGAATATTTCACGGGCTGTGTGCCGTCGATTATTCTTATATTTTGCTTTCGCCGAAGGTCTTGCATGCAATGAGCGGCGTCGAAACCTTGGCTAAAACCGACAGCGGCGGCATCTTGCGAGAGGGTCCGTTAGCGTAATGGAGCTGCTCCCACGGTCCACCCTTTTATGGACTAAGTCGGGATGCAGGCTCGAAATACGGAGGGAGGGTCACGTGGGCGCTGACGGCCATTTGCATTGGCCGCAGCGACAATTGGGTCGTCACGTGACCCCGAGTCACGACTCGTTCATTCCAGGCCCGGAGAAGTCGCCAATGATCCTCCTCAACTCGGCCATATCAATCTCCGGCATGACAATTTGTCGGACGGTCTTTGACCCTGTCATGACGAGCTGTTTTCATTTTTTCGTCGACAAGATTATGAAATATTATCAGTGACGACTGGAAATATTATTAATGATTTGGTAACGATTCAGATGTTCGATGTTTAAGGTGAAGTGAAATCCCCTTCAAATCAGTCAATTCGAATACAACAATTTTTTTTAAGGATATTAGACCAAACTGTCTGAAACTTCGACACATCACTTCTGATCACCTAAGAATTGTCCTAAAACATTCAAAATTTGGATTTTTGGAAAAAATTGTTTAACTTATCCCAGACCAGAACCAAAATGGCGTTGAGCTCTCATATTTCGATCAATATACAAATATAGAAGACTCTGATATGAGAATCGAAAGGGTCAGGACAATTTTACGACAATTTAGAACACTCTGGGAATCGATAAACTCGCATTTGAACGAGATAAAGGTCAAAAAAGTGTTGTATGCGCTTCTATGCTAAAACGATGGGAATACGAGGTCTTGGCGTGAAAATTTAATTGACCTGGAAATCACAGATGGCGCAGGGGGTCCCTCTGCAGTCAATTAGGTCCCCAGAAAGCACGAATCCAGAGGATTTGTGGAGTTTTACTTCGATTTCTTGATATTTATTGTCCGAAAACGACAGGTGGAGTATGCCATTTGGCACAATACCCAATATAATTCGACCCAGCTGTCAATATAAAAACGAACGTCGGCACCGGAGGCATTTAGAAAAATCTTCTTTATCGACGCCGATCAAGTTGCTCGACGTGTTTCACTTCACCTTAAGCCAGCAGTGAGTCTGCCTATTAATGTTTTGCGTGTCTACTATGTCGCGAAGTTAGAGCCAGGAAGAGTAAGAAATTGTGTTCGAAACTTCTTTTGGTAGCCATTTGCCTGATTATTGCCGCAATTGTGTCGTCCCGTAATCTCTGGTCACGACCGTGGCACAACTCATTCATTCCAGACTCGGATAAGTCGCCAATGATCCACGGTGACCCAGCCATATTAATCTTTCAAATTACGATTTGCCGGATAGGCAGTCTACGATGACGAACTCTTCTTTTTTTCTTTCTTTCATTTGATGACGAAGTATGACCGAAATTGTCGTTGGTAATTTTTACAACTGTTAAGATGTTTATAAATCTTAGGGATGATGCGAACGTGATTTGATTAAGGGGATCTTCTCACGAAAACGCGTGAAAAATAAGTAGTTTTATAAATAAAAAAATAAACTAAATAACCTGTGGTGTACCATTTTTTTGTGGTAAAAGATTTAGTTTTATTTAATAGATTTTCACTCGAAATGTGTAACACCCGTTGTTGCTATAATAATTACATTACTGACGGGCGCTCTGTATATTAATTTCTTTATACTTTCTAATAAATTCGTCAAACGTATCTAAAACTCTCCTTATTCTCTTAGTAGCTTATTAATATCTTATGAAGTAAAAGGTAAAAAATTGCCTTCGATATCGCTGATTCTTTGTGAGAAATTTATGTTGCACATGAAGCATAAATTCAATGTTGAATGTAATACAAAGATTGAATTGAAAAACTTGAGGACTTTGGACACAACAATACTCCAATACATCCAGAATAATTATATGTGAATTACGTGACATATTGTACGATTGTACGCGCAAAACTTGCAAGGAAGGAATATATGCTTATATTATCATCGTGCAGATAATATTTGAAACGTTACAATCGGTAAACAAACGTTGAACGTAACATTAAATTTGTACATTGTATTCTTAACCTCTTTATCATTTAGTCATTCCCTGCATCGTACTACATACACATTAAAAAAAAAAAATGTAGCTTAAGGGATATTTTCAATATCTAGTAATCGATTGTATTTAAATCATATATATTCAGTGACTGTTGATTAAAATTGACATTTGAACCAAAGAGATTAATTACAAAAGTTTGTTCTCATATATACATCTTTCTGAAAATGTAACATCCTTGCATTATACTTGTACCTCTTGTATCATCTATATTGTACATATAGTATATTCGAATTTTTCTTATTACTGTAAGGTAACTTAGGCTAATAAGGCTCATGTGGGTAACAAGGCCCATGCTTATTTTTTTACTATAGAAAAAAGTGCCAAGTTTGTGGTTCTCTATGGCAGTCAGTAGCACAATCAAGAGTTCATTGTATGTGTTGTGGAGGCCGTGAAGATGTCTATGATAAACTGAGGTCGATATGCAATATTCCTGAGTAAAATTTGTAAAATTTGGTTGCAGCAATCAAGCTTCTTGTTACAAAGTTTTGTACCTCTCTTTCTAGAAGGTACATGATACTTTATACCGTTCTCTACATACTGTCATGTTAATTTTGGTGAAAAGATTTGTTGTCTTGGAAATTATTACCAAAAAATATAAATTGCACCGTACGGGTAATAAGGCCCGACACAGTGCAACATAGCACAACTAAAGGTCTTTCTTAAAAAGTGTCCAAACGTATGTTTGGTAGAGAACGTTCCTCTTTCTTAACACGCTAACTAACATGTTCTATCGTGACATAAGAAGTTTGCATTAACGAAACAGTCGATGAACTCTTGTATAAAATCTCGCGAGTTCGTGAATTTGAAATGGCGTCCAAACGTATGTCTGGTAGAGGACGTTCCTCTTTCTTAACACGCTAACTAACACGTTCCATCGTGACATAAGAAGTTTGCATTAACGAAATTGTCGATGAACTCTTGTATAAAACCTCGTGAGTTCGTGAATTTGAAATGGCGTCCAAACGTATGTCTGGTAGAGGACGTTCCTCTTTCTTATCACGTTAACTAACACGCTCTATCGTGACATAAGAAGTTTGCATTAACGAAACAGTCGATGAACTCTTATGTAAAAACTCATGAGTTCGTGAATTTGAAATGGCGTCCAAACGTATGTCTGGTAGAGACGCAGGAGACGACTCAATTCTTAGATGGAAAAGGGTCGCGAAGGGGTGTCGTTTAGAGAATCGCGAAGGATGGAAAGAGACCCAGGCGAGCAACGGGCAGGAAGGAGAAACTTGGCGCGACGATTTTTCTGGACGAGGCTGGCCGAGAAGAGCCGGGCAGAATTTATTAATGTCTGCGGTGTAACGCGTGCTCACGCGTGGCTCGCAGCTTGTCCCCGCTGTATAGGTTAAGTACGAGCTCGCCGCGATTCATAAAGGCCCCCGGGCTCTCCTTAGGTCGGAACGAAATAAAGAGCTCGTGCGCGCGCCATACTCTCGTTCTTTGAGGACGCCACCCTTATATCAGCGCGAAGAGCTCTCTTCTTTCCTGCTCCCGCCCCGTGCCCTCTCGCTCCTCGCGGTCCTCGTCCGTCTCTCCCGCTCTCTCCCTCCTCTCTTTCTCTCTCTATCCGCCTCTCGCTTCTGCTCCCGCTCCCGCTCGCGACCTCGGCTTTTGACCGTAAACGCGCGGGTGTGTTCGTGTTTGCCGATGGACCAAGAGTTAGGTGTTACCCGAGGGGAGCGGGGCAGGGTAATTTCGTGTTTGACCCGGACAAGCTCCTCGTCCAACCCTCGTCGGACCGGATAGACCTTACACCCTCGGCCGCCTTGCCTTTTCGCCCCACGAATCTCGACCCGCTCCTTTCGTGGAAGTCGCGGGAAGGAGGAAATGTCCTTTCGGTATAGGTTCGCCTTCCCGTTTCGTTCGGCGAAATTTTTCGAAGCGTCGCACCTCCTCTTCGCCGGACATAGCGGCCGAGGAAGGACTCGACGCGATTCGAATTCTCCGAGGCGTTATCAGAAGTTATCCATCTATTTTTATTGTCTGGAAAATTATACAAGATGCGGCGGGCGGAACGCGATGTCAATGACAATTTACCCGAAGCGCGCACGCTATGCGCTAACCTTGCCGCAATTCCCGTGCCTTTAGATCGGAACGGGGAAAACGAGCTCTTCTTGGGTGCTATCCTCGCCTCGATTCCGAGAACGCTCTTCTCCCCTATTTTCGCCCAGTCCTTTTTCTCGTATTCGATTCAACCTCCTCCTCCATCGGTTCGTCTCTCTCTTCTCCTTCCCAGTGGCGCGTCTCGGTCCCGTTTTCCGCGGCAATCGAGGAGCGCGTCCGTGTTTGCCGAGGGACCGGGAGTTAACCGTCACCAGGGGGGATGGGCGGGAAGGGTAATTCTGGTTTGACCCTGCAAGTATTTCGTTCACTGCACCTCGGCTTGAGAATATCTTATTCTTTAGGTCCTCTCCTCTTCTCGCTCCGCAAATTTCGCTCCCTTCGCCCGTTAACTGTTACGAGAAAAAAAAGCATCATTTCCGTTACCATCATGTGTACGGTGTTTCTTCCAACGCTAAAATTTCTGTAAAAATCGTAACTGACCTACGAAAATTGAATAAGGTTCACGTTCTTCGTAATACACTACTCGCCGATAACCTTTAACGTCTAAAGGTGAATCAGAAAACTCGAGAGTTTCGCGACAAGTACATTGAAAAGCATGCGTGAACGGTATGTTTCTCCCAACGCTAAAATTTCTAAAAAAGTCATAACTAACCTACGAACATTGAATAAGGTTCACATTCTTCGTAATACACTACTCGTCGAAAATTTGTAAAGTCTAAAAGTGAATCAGGAAACTTAAGAGAGTTTCGCGCCAAATACATTGTAAAGCATACGTGAACGGTATGTTTCTCCCAACGCTAAAATTTCTATAAAAATCATAACTAACCTACAAAAATTGAATAAGGTTCACATTCTTTGTAATACACTACTCCCCGAAAATCTGTAACGTTTAAAGGTGAATCAGGAAACTCGAGAGAGTTTCGCGCCAAATACGTTGTAAAGCATGCGTGAGCGGTATGTTTCTCCCAACGCTAAAATTTTTATAAAAATCATAACTAACCTACGAAAATTGAATAAGGTTCACGTTCTTCGTAATACACTACTCGCCGATAACCTTTAACGTCTAAAGGTGAATCAGAAAACTCGAGAGTTTCGCGACAAGTACATTGAAAAGCATGCGTGAACGGTATGTTTCTCCCAACGCTAAAATTTCTAAAAAAGTCATAACTAACCTACGAACATTGAATAAGGTTCACGTTCTTTGTAATACACTACTCGCCGATAATCTGTAACGTCTAAAGGTGAATCAGGAAACTCGAGAGTTTCGCGCCAAATACATTGAAAAGCATGCGCGAACGGTATCCAACACTTAATGGCAAAGTTCGGCACTTCAATTCAATAAATATTTATTTTTTTCATCTTAATTGACACATATCGGTTCAGAGACGTTACGGTACCGATCCCAGAAAGCGTTGTAAAATGCGTTTCAATGATTCCGTTCATCTTGTTCGACCTGCGTATAGGATGAACAGTGCCATTGTAACATGGACGTAGGATATATGGACTCCGAATACCGATTCGACTGTGACGGCGAAAAACATTCAAAGACCGAAGACACGGAACACTGTCTTTCTCTCTCTTTCCTTCTGATTTTGCAAAACCATTGCGTAGCGCAATATGGCGAGAGACTATCTGCTAGCTAATGGAGGAAGAAAGGATTGCCCCTTCTTCGTCCTCTCTTAACACGTTCGCTACCAGGGCTTCAAAAGAAAATCTTATACCACAGTCCATGAAATTTTCTAGCCCATGATGTACGTCCCATATTTGCGGCGCCGGGCTCCCAGAGAAGAATTGAAACGACGCATATTTGCGCGCTGGTAGCGAAGGTGTTAATCTTATTGCAGTCACAAGAATATCAAAGAAGTGATTGGACGCTCGAATATCCTACGTCCATGCATTGTAACGCATGTTAAGGTGGAATTCACCCTAATTCACACTAACCGATCCGACAGAACATTGTAACATGCGTTGCGGTAGCTTTGTTCACTCCGTCCGACCTGTGTACAGAGTGTAATGCCATTGAAACGCATGTTAGAATATTTTGTCGGATCGCACCGTCACGTGTCGGATGGGGCGAACCCAGCTTAAAACTCAACGTTATGCGTAACTATACGATAATAAAATGTATCGTTTAGCTTAATGAAAGGAGGAGATGTTTACATCTCGGAAATTGCAAGTATTTTTTAACGACGCGCGAAATATTACCTGTGAGTTTCATTTAAAAAACTGGAGAAAACTCAGGACTTTTCGCCGATCTTGATAGAATTTCGATCGACTCGTCGTTCTCGATTGACTCCACGTAAAAGAGTAACTTCCTCGAAGGATGATTCTTTTTGTGTACACGGCGCTTCAATCCCCAAGGTAAAGGATCCACTTCTGAGTCACGTTCTATATCGTTATAGGAAGATAACTGGTCGCGTTAGACAGACGTTGGCGACGTCGCTCTGGGAACAAGGGGGAAAGCGATAAGATCCTTTTATTCTACGTACGTTAGTCTCCGATTTGCACGACTTTTATTTTTAGCTGTTGCGATTCCTTCGGCGAGCGATGCATTATTAGAATTCGTTTCTCTCCGTACAATGTCGCGATTCAAGAAACGCGATACGAGCAATGACTTTTCCACGGTGCGGAGATAGCGTTACCAGTTTCCCGCGATTCGTAAGGTTCCACCCCCTCGGATCGGAAGGGGGTAAAGAGCCTTTCGTGGGTGCCCACCCTTACGTCAACTCGGGAAGCGCTCTTCTTCCCTACTTTCGCTCCTTCCCTCTTCTCTCGCTCGGGACCTCCCTCCAGGCCTCCCTCTAGGTCTCCTTCCAGGCCCTCCCTCCAGACCCACCTCCACCCCGCCATCCACCGTAAACGAGGAGCGGTCCGTGTTTGCCGAGGGGTCGGGAGTTAGGTGTCACCCCGGAGGGGTGCGCGGCGGGGTAATTTTGTGTTTGACCCGTACAAGCTTTCGTCCACCCCTCATCGAGACGAATATTCGACCCTCCCTCCGTATCTCTCTTCCCTTCCCGTCTAACGATCTCGTCGTCTCTGCTTTTCTCTCTTTCTTCTCTCCCCTTGGCAAGGGCGCCGACCGCCAACTACCCCGGCAAATTCGTCGCAAGCGGAGGCTGACTTGTTCCAAGTTTAAGTGCGGCGCTCAGCCTCGAGAGCACCAGGTAGCGATTTATTTTTGCTGCCGTGGAAAAATCGCTGCCCACCCCCGGGGCGGCCGCTTCCGAACGATCCCCTCCCTGCCCCTCGACAGGGCAATCGCAATGGCCGAATACGGATTGGCTGGAACTACTCGGTACCTGCCAGCGTAACAAATGGGGCGATCCACTTTTGTGCCTCGTCGGTAACGCGATCGCATTCCCGGGAGCGACTCTCGCCGCGCCTCAGGGAGGCAAAGGAAAGGAGCTACGGCCAGGGGAAAACTGGGCCGCCGGTTATGCCCGGGTCGGGGAAAAATCTTGTCAATTTTCCTCATCTCTCTCCTTGAACCCGCGCTACCGCGATGCGGACCGAAGGAGACCTCCAAGTGCGAAGGGTTAATCGCCGCTCGCCGTGGGGTAACTTCCGGACCGAGCCTCTGAATTCGCCAGCCCTTGGGGTCGCGCGGGGTGCAATCGTCATAATTGTCAGGCGGCTTACGAGCTTATTTGGGAGAGTGGGCCGATGCGCCGTTCGTCGATTTCCATTAGCATCGATTGCGCGAATCGGCACCGAACGAAATAACAACCCTTACGCGTGCCCTGCGATAGGGTTTAATCCCGCGCGCCGACACCCGCCGCTCGGCGAGAGGCGGCGGCTGCGCAGGCCGAGGGTCAAGGGGAAATTTCCCCCGCAGCGGGGAAATCCGAGGTAATTTCCTCGGTCCAGCTAATTTGACCGGGTCCACGGTCGGCTGATGCCGCGGAAATTTCCCACGGTCCGAGGCTGCTGCTTGACGCGAGCCGACGCGGCGCGCGCGGGTGCACGCATCGACGCACGCTCCCGCGTGTCGCTACAGTTCCGCCGGTAATAACCACGATATACCAGCAATAACGGTAACCATTATAACCAACAACCCGGTAACGGGAGTGACCGACCGTACGGCCAAATCACGTAGGAATCAATTTGCCCGACTGACGCGTGTCCGCCTACGACTTCCATTACCCTCCCTTCCCCTGCCCTCTTTTTACGCAGTCAATGCACGCTTCCTGTTTCCTCCCCTGCCTCGACTCCTCCCGGCCTCCGCTGTCTCGCTCGCGTTGCGGAAAAAGGAACGATGGGAAAGCAAGGAATTCGACCGTTCCTCCTTCCCGATTTTGGGTAGAAAAGTCTGCTTAGGTAAGAAATGGATGTTAGGGGAGCTTGGAAGTGACTTTTGATATCAGCGTTCGAATACTTTAGGTGGTCGCTGTTTTACGAGGTCAGGGCGGGGAACTGTTTCGAAAGTTTGATGCGCGGATACCAAGACCTATGGAGCGTGCTTTAACTGGGAAAAGAATGTTCGGTAGGAGGATAATATATGAGACGATTATTTTGTCGGATAAACCGTCAAATTACACATTTGCTTTTTTGTGCTATATTTGTCCTACTAAGGTACCTCAGGGTAATAAGGCCCTTGCTTATGTTTTACTATAGAATAGAAGTGTTAAGTTTCTGGTTCCCTCTGCCAGTCAGCAGCACAATCAAGAGTCCTTTGTATGTGTTGTTTGGACTGTGGGCGAATATGGTAAAGGACATGGTAAAGCGAGGTTGATGAGCGATATTCCCGAATGAAATTTATCAAATTTGGTTCCAGCGTTCAAGCTTCTTGTCACACAGTTTTGTGAAGTACTGCTGTTTTTAACAATACTACACAGTGCGCTGTATCTTTCTCTCTGCATCCTGTCACATTAGTTTTGTTAAAAAATTCTGTCGCTTTAGAAATCATTACCTAAAATTATAAATTCCACCGTACTGGTAATAAGGCCCAACGTAGTGAAATAGCGCAACTAAAGGTCTTTTTCAAAAAGAACAAGACACTGTGGCAAGATATAGTAAATACAGCATCACAATAAAAATTGCGCGAAATACGTCAAGAAAAACGAAACCTCCCGAGTCGAAATTTTAGCCCTTCTTTAAATCTACATAGTCCAAGTAAAACCTCTTTTAGTCCCATTTCACTCATTTAAGTCCTTTCAACCTTTTACGTTCTACTTTATTCGAATGACGTCTTACTGTAGGCCTGCCAGTAAAACAAATGAAAATATCTGCCTCTATTAAGGTCCAAAGTAAGATCTCAAATATATGAAAGTATATCGAGCCAAAACCCATTTAAGATCTACAATTGGAGGTTCTTTATAACGGCTAAAAAAACATTTTTAACAGGGGAATAAATTGGCAACAAAAGAGCACTATTTTTTCCCGTATATTTTATTTCATTGGGCTTTAGTTGTCACGTCAGCTTAACAGATATGGTCCTAAGTAGGATAAAAATTTCGACTCGGACACCTCAAAGAAGACCGAAAACTGTTACTGCAGCTTTTGCAAGAAAATAGGGTGCCTGATGCGCGACAGTGCCCTGTGCAAGAAATAACTTCACGAAGAATGCCTAAGAATAATATTCAAGGATCTTAATGACATAACTTGCATTACCTAACTACAAATTAATGTGCGAAGTCGATTATATCTTGCAACCGATGTTCATGAGCCTCATTAACCATAAGTACGAGAACAAAGCCCAGTAGGATTATACATTTTTTTCAAATTCCGTTTTCGTTTAGAATTAAATTTTATTTTTATTATTTGTGACTGAAATAAACATCGTTCACGTAGATTTTGCTCACTCCCCTTCTTATAATATTTTATATTTTAGCTTCTACCAGTCTTAAGTTATGGTAGGCCTCATTACCTTAAGATACCTTATATAAAGATGATTGTATGTTTGTATTGGGTTGGTGCATAAGTTCGTACGTTTGTTTGAACTAGGAAAACTAGTTACAAAAGAACGAACAAACTTATTCACCAACCTTAATACATTCGCGATAATCTGAAAATCGAATGGACAATTGTAATCGGATTTTTATAGGTGTTTTTATGACTTCTCTTACGAGGGATATAGGCTGTTTTATTAATCATTTGCGTCAGAAAACTTATAGACGAACAAAAATATCAACTTCGGTGTCTTCGTCAGTGCAACGCGGAGGTTTTTTTTAATAAAAAAATTACGAAATGCCCTCGGGCAATGTCGGATTTAACCTTCACGCCTTTTTTGAGTTTATTTAGATCCGAACCGATTTTCTATTTTATTTTATACTTCTTTCCTTCATCCTTCTTCGCCATATTGTTAATTATCTAAATATTAATTGTATAAAGAAGTTTCCGGCGGTGCTATGGTTTTAACATTTTATTATCATGGGACCATTTGAACCTGATGGGAGTAAATAAACGGAACTTGAAAATTGAAGAAGAACATGAAGGCTAACAGGTAGTTTTATTATATGAGTGAATTGTAAAATCTCAATATTTTATGGAAAATTGTGTGGGCAACTCCAGGTAAATCATAAGTACATTGCCACGATGGTTTATTTTATCTACGGAAACGAAATCTACGAAACCTATCTCTCGCCAACTAAACTTGGCAAACGCCTCGAAATTTTATTTGACTCGTGCGACCTTCGGTTAATTAAATTTAATTTTGTTCATCCGATCGAGTGACATTGAATAAATCAACTGAGCACTAGTGTCACGGGTTGTTAATTAAACCATTTGGTTGGCAACCCGCGACAGCATCGGCCAGTTGATTTAAATGTCACTCGATCGAATGAACAAAATTGCGTTAGATTTGATTTGAATTAACTGGAGTTCGCTCGAGTTCAATAAAGATTGGATCAGCTTGCCGGACTCGATTGATACTGCTTTAGATATTTAACCCAGTTTCCGTTTGTTATTCATGGTTTTATAATTTTGAATAGGCTCATTGTCTCGTACCATCTACGCTAATTCTACTACACTCAATTTATCGTATATGCACGAATGTCGTTTATACGAAATGAAATAACTACAATTTTCAAGGAATTTACTTGTAGACAACTTTTTATTGAATGCCCATTTCAGTACTTTGTTATTTTGTATTTTATATTTTATATTGAGTATTAAAACTCTAATTTAACGTTTCTAACAGCCGTTGCGCCTGCTTGGCTCCTGAACATATCTTCCCAGCGTCTAAACAAACCCCATCCGTTCATCATCCAGATTCCCAAACCACCGTTGACTGTTGGCTCTTCTACGTTAACACCCTGAAGATCCAAATAAATGAGTATAAGCTCCCACAAACCGATTTCCGGTCATCGGTGGCTGTGATTATGGACGTAGAGGGTATGAACGCCACACAGTGATTTATCTATGAATACAGCAAAACTGGAAGAAGGAAAACAAAGGGGCTATTTTCTCGCCCGTTCGCGCAATATGGCGAAAGTCTATCTAACGGTAGGAGAGAGAAAGAGAAAGGACAGTCCTTCTGTTCGCTGCTCTTACAAGTATATCAAGGGAATGGTAGAATTTATGGGCTCCAGCTATCCTACGACCACTGTGTTCATAACCTTTTAAATCTATTGTTTGGTGAAGAACTATCTACAATTTTGGTCACAGGGCTCCAGCTATCCTACGACCACTGTGTTCATAACCTTTTAAATCTATTGTTTGGTGAAAAACTACCTACAATGTTGGTTACAAAGTACTATGTTGCAATGAAATTGGATCGGGTTTGTTAATTTTTCATCTTTTAGGTCTGTTGCCATATGGCAACGAAGGTGAGAACGTTACAGAGAAATATATGGTTCGTTGGCCGATGGCGACTACATGCAGTAGAGAGTTAAGGTGAAGTGAAACACGTCGAGGAACTTGATCAACGTCGATAAAGAAGATTTTTCTAAATGCATACCTTGCCGACGTTCGTTTTTATATTGACAGCTGTATCGAATTATATTGGGCATTGTACCAAATGGCATACTCCACCTGTCGTTTTCGTACAATAATTATAAAGAAATCAAAGTAAAACTCAAAAAATCCCCCGAATTCATGCTTTCTGGGGGCCTAATTGACTGCAGAGGGACCCCCTGCGCCATCTGTGATTTCCAGGGCAATTAAATTTTCCCTCCAAGACCTCGTATTAACATCGTTTTGGCATAGAAGCGCATACAACACTTTCTTTGCCTTTATCCCGTTCAAATGCGAGTTTATCGATTACCAGAGTGTTTTAAATTGTCGTAAAATTGTCCCGACCCTTTCGATTCTTATATCAGAGCCTTCGATAATTGTATATTGATCGAAATATGAGAGCTCGACGCCATTTTGGTTCTGGTCTGGGCTGAGTTAAAAAATAAAAAAAAAATCCAAATCTTGAATGTGTCAGGACAACTCTTAGATGATCAGGACTGATGTGTCAAAGTTTCGGACAGTTTGGTCCAATACCCTTAAAACAAAGTGTTGTATTCGAGTCGACTGATTTGAAGGGGGTTTCACTTCACCTTAAAACGCTAGGGGAGACCCACACACGGTCGTTGGCATTCGCCGATGGAGCAGGGGCCGCGACCCAGGTCAACCCGAGAAACTCGCGGATGTCTTCTCGGTGCGTCTGTCCGGAAATTGCTGGTCGCTTGGTCGGTTTCCGGCGGGTCCGCGAAAAAAACTAGATATCTGGGGCGGGCTCGGAGAAAGAGGGGACAGAGCCGTTCGTTTAATTAAACGCACTGCGGCATGTTGTTAACCTCAATTCGCGCGCGTAATTATCGAAGCTCCCGTGGCGAAAACGCGTAGACCGCGTCGGGATGCAGGGTGAACGGGGAAGGAGGGATTCGCGAGAAAGACGAAGGCGGACAGAGGGAAAGAGGCTGCTCTCCTCGGAGACTGCGCTGCGCCCTCTCGACGTCAGTTGGTACGACAGCGCGAGTTCATAACCTCTCGGAGACGCGTTAGAAACGTCCATTGTCCCCGCTCCGGGTCTCCCCCCGCCCCGCGCGCGCCTCTTCTTGGCTATCTTCGTCCACCTCCCCGGGGGGAGTCGGAAGGCGGCTTGGGAAAGGGAGAGAGACACCGAGACGGTTCTCGCTCGCGTTTCTCCGTTAAACGATATATTCGCGCGTGATGTCTCCCACGATTAGGAGAATCGACCGCTTTGTTCTCCCCGGAGTCCCGCTCGACGAGGACGGTGTTCCAACGGAGGAATCAATGTGTTCCTTATTGTGCGTGGCGAATGGTTTAACTCCGAGAAGGGGCTGGCGTGCTTGGGAGGAATTTTAAGGAGGAACGAGAGAATCGTTGGAGTCGGATTGGTGGTGAATGCGTTTAACGCGTTGGGCGCGGCGTCAGTCTCTAGGGACTGACAGTGAACTTTCCGTCCAGGCGGCGTCAGTCCCTGGGGACTGACACGGCATCAAGAATCCTATATGTCAAAAATTGCGTCGTCTAATCGGAAAGTTTAGCAAAATCGGTTCCGCGCTTAACGTGTTAAGGCCGGTCCAAATATATCCGTATCGTGTCCGTGACGTATCCGTGCAGTGCCTTGATAGAAGTAACGTCTTCTGAAATTTATATTGTGGCGTTCGTGCGTTTTTGTATCAATGGTATCAGTATCAGTATCCGTATCCGTGACGTGTTATCAGTATCAGTGTCAGGGTCGGTCCGCCAACAATTGTGTCCATAATTATGAAAGTGGTCTAAGTCAAAATTAACAAAAAAATGAGTTTATCAGGTATTTCACGCCACATTATTTTTAACTAAATTAATTCAATGTAATTTCGAAACAAAAAATATATGACAGACCACTTTCATAATTATGGGCACAATTATCCGACATTTTCACCGTACGGATGGTACGGTACGGTACGGTACGGGGCCAGGGACCCTATTCTCGAGTCCATACGAATTTTTTTCGCATTCGAATAGATCGCATGAAAAATGTTACATTGTTGCAAATTTGTATCATTGATCAACATTTAAAAGTCGTATACGAAATTGTCAATTTCGCATGTGAAAGTTGATCGTATGAACTCGGGAATTGGGTCCCAGCCCCGTGAAGGAAGTCGTTCTTTTCTCCTCATTGGTTCTCTGCAAACTGTCGTTTGTTATTCATTCCATTTAAATTCTGGGAGTAAATGAGAAGATTATCGGGAGATCCGAATGTTTCGATAGAATGTTATTCTTTTAGCGACTATTAGCTTTTTGTATTACGTTGCGAATTCGCCTTCACTCTTTCTCTTTTTATAAGTTTCATGGGCTGTCTTGTCCCTTTCTTTTGTAGCTTGAAAAACTTCCCTTTTCGCGTAAAATTAGTGCAATCGCTGCGAGTCCCTCTACCGCAAAAATCGTTTCTCTCGATATCTCGATGTCCAGTGACCATGTCACCGAAAGGTGATCACGGAAGGGTGTGAATACTTTACACGGATATGCCCGGATGTGTCACGAATACGGTACGGATATGTTTGAATCGGCCTTTTTACAGTGGCTGCGCGCTAATATGAGGTCGAATCCATTGGGAAATGGTTTATGCGCACAAGACTGGCGCAAACGCGATTTTAGACGTTGTTCGGCCATTCGCCATTTCGGGTATCGAGCTATTAATTTGATAAAAAATATGTTTAGACTGAATATCATTGTATACACTAAATATCATCGATGTCGGCCCTGATGAAGCGAACTGCAACATTTGCGAAACGTCGACCAACTGACCACAATGGTTGCGGATGTTTGCCAAATATCGGTCCGGAAGCCACCACAAACGAAACCGCGAAAGCTTCAAACTCTTAACGTTTACACTACAAAATGTTATAAATCCCTATAAACAACGATTATTGACAGTTATACTGAAATTATAAAAGAATCTCCTTTGTCTAGTACTCAATAAGTGTTTGAATCGGTGCCCAACGAGCCCTGAGAGGGATTAACCATATTAATGGTATTTGCGAACACGTGTAAGACGTGAAAAGTCTACCGATCTTTTCTGTACATATCGAAGTCCTATCCATGACAGCACGTGATGCGTCATTGATTTAGAACGCATGTAAAAATATGACGAGGAGAACCGTCGTGCACATGTAGATCACGATGAAGTTTCAACCGCTCAGAAGTGTCCACGGAAACGTGAACGAGTGTTGCGACTCGCAGGGGGATACCGCAAAGCCGGGTAATTTGAGGAGCATCGGAAGAGTTCTTCCCGGTCGGATCGAAATTAGCCAAGTTGAAATCCGAAGACCTCGGTGGAAGCAAATCCAGTGCGGCGATCGATGCGCGCGCGGATCGCGTCCGCAACGGGTGACTCGTTCGCGAATTCTCTTGGAGTTCATTGTTAGTGCTGGGCTGCAAGTTTAACGACTGGGTTCCCGGAGCGAGCGCGGATGAAACGTTTATTGCGTTAGCGAGATGCACGGACGATCAGCGTCGCGCAGGTACGCCCGGGGTGCACGTGCGCGCGTGCACGTGCAAATAACGCAGGAGCCCCGGCCAAGCGCTGTGTGGAGTCGAGAGCGAGAGAAGCACCGAACCGTCGAAGGACAAAAGAGCTTCTCCGTGTCTCCCTCTCCGGCCCTCCTTTTCTCTCCGTTCCTCATTTTCTCCCTCCATCTTGCCCCGCTCACGCCCCTTCGCCTCTCCTCCCTTTCCGTCCGGGACCGATTTTCGGAGGCCAGCGCGGCGCCGGGATCCGAGGGCCGACAGGCCCCTAGATGAACGAGCAGATGAGCACGTAGATACATACATTAAGCCATCGGAATAGAAAAACAAAAGCCTCGGGCAGATGGGATCGGCGAGTGGCCGATGAGAAAGAAAAAGCCGCGGAGAGAGACGGAGGGAGTAGAGTCGGGCTCGTTCATCGGAACTCTCTGCCCGATGTGTGCGCTCCCCGGGGTGGCGGGACCTTAATCGCTACCGAGCGCTCTCGCGACCCGGTCTTGCACTTTCTTTTTTCTTTCTTGTTTCCTCTTGAGAAGCCATTATTTTAGGATACTCGCGAAACTCTATGAACCGAATCAAATATCAAGACGCGAAGCGGTACGGTATCATTGCGACGTGATCGATGTCTATAAGGAGGAAAAGCCGGATTTGTAGTCTTGACGACAGCTCTTCATATTTCGTGAGACCTGATATTAACGAGCACGAAAATGTAGACTTATCGGGTGAACTTCCTAACGTTTCAGTTTTGGGAGTAATTTCTCCAAGTTAGTGGAAGGAATTTTCATACTTTGAATACCACTTCACTGGATCAGGGAAGTTACTTTACTTGCCAAAAGAAGTGCAACATCTAAACATACAAATCGTAGAAAATGGGGACTAATACATATGTATCGTGTATGGGATAACGTAAAGAGATTATGGTGATTCAATTTTTGGTTTAAATGATACTTGCAATTACCGAGGTATGGTCATAATCTTTCATTCACCCAAACGATACGAGTGATTATCGGACATCTATGCATAACTTTAATTTTTAGGGTGTTTTTTGGTGAGCAGGGTCTATCCATTTTACCCAGGGTCTACCCAGAGCATTTACTAACTGATTCAATTGTACGTATACAAAAAATGCTACGGAAGTGGTTTTCCAGTTCTTCCTGGGAAATCAAATTTAATTTCACGACGTATGTTTAAACCGTTCTGCAATTTTATATCTTTATCAAATTGTTAATTGTCTACTTTAGAGTCATACTGGTGAATTTTGCGAATCTACTCAATGTTCTTTTAAAATGTTAAAGTACCGGTGTCGTCTTAAACCATGAAAAATAGTTTCCCCTAGAAGAGTTGAGTAAAATTACGTGCATCCCGTTAGTCAGAAAGTTTGAAACATCCACGTCCTTAACACGTCACTCACAAAGAAGAGAGAGACCACGAGAATTCCCCAGGTAATCGAAATTCCTGGAAAATTCCCGGTTCATCCATCTTCCGTCCCACCACGAGAGAAGGGCGTAGGATCGGAAATTCGGAGCCCATTAGTTGAGGCCCGATCTGCACCCTCTGCGTGGTAGTCCCTTAATCGCGACTCCGCGCATTGTCGCGACCGTTCCCTCGGGATAAGATCTGTACGCCTAAGCCCATCGAGTCGGCCAAGTTACCTGCTGGGCTGCCTTTGTAGGTCGGCGTCTGAAACGCTTCGGAAAGGACACTTAGTTGCGGCCTGTTGCGAGCCCGGCTCCTTCCAAGTCCCTCCGTGTTCCGCCGTTTTTAGCGCCGACCCCTTTCCGGAGGGCGGTCCCCTATTTATTGGCTCGTAAAAAATGCCGCTGCTTGAATGGCGCCCTCGGGTCAGCGTTTTCGGCCGATCGGGCCAGCCGGAAGGAATTATCCCTCGTGGGGTGGCCGAATCTGGATTCGCGATTCCAATTGGACATGAAGTATGCACCGCGCTACCTGGTGGGTATGAATTTACTAGTGGCATTGCGCGATTCAACGTTCTCGGAATATCCTGGGGATGATATTATCGATGGGATTAACCCTTTCGTTGTTGTCGAAGCTTATAGGCGCCTGTGTGGTAGGTGTGTTCCGTGGTGTGCGTAGTACCTGGCACGCAACGACGATTCCCGTTATATCCTGGTTGTCTGGCAGGCGCGTAGGGTCTCGCGCCGAGTACAGGCCGACCAGGACTCTTTTACTTGAAGCACTTCCTCCACCGTCGCGCCTTATACATGGACGCAGGATATGCGGACCCCAACACCCAATAACTTCTTTGATATTCTTGTGACTGCAATCAAATTAAGAGAGGGCGAACAAGGGACGATCCTTTCTCTATATCTCTCTCTTCTGTCAGATGGCCTGTCGCGATATTTCACTACGCAACTGTTTTGCAAAATCAAAAGGAAAAAGAGAGAAATAGTGTTTCCTGTGTTTTCTGTCTTTCAATCTTTCTGCCATCATGGTCGAATCCGCGATGTAAAGGAGACGAGGTGTGTTCTCACGGAGGTCTTATTTTTGACTCGCTTGCGCCTTCCAAAACGCCGCCATATTGTAATTTATTGAAAGTATCATTAGTTGACTAGCAAATATGGCTATCTTTCGGAAGTATAATATGGCTACCTGTCGGAAGGGCTTCATCCTTAACGCACCTTATCTTCTTTACATCACGGTGAAATCGACATTCGGGGTCCATACATCCTACGTCTGGTGTTATGAGCCGTGACACTTGGAAGTCCCGTATATTTGAACTATTTTGCCTCAAATGTTATTTATTCTGCTTGGAAGCCAACATTTAATGCGCGAATCTTGTGCAGGACATTTCGCTGATTGTAGTTACATCAATTTTATACAGCCTGAATTATTGACTATAAAGATTTTAATGATTGTTGGCGATGCTCCGTATACGACCGCGTCAATTCAGATATGTCGTCATCTTCGCACCTACGTTGCCTTTTTTAGACGACGGATGGCGCTAGTGGCACACGGATGTCCTGCGTGGAAGCCCGTCTTCTTACCACATCTATTCCCTAGTCGCAAGTTAACTGTCAAATACAAACGTATATTTCAACTATTTTGCCTCAAATGTTATTTATTCTGTTTGGAAGCCAACATGTAATACATGAATTTTGTGCAGGACATTTCGCTGATTGTAGTTACATCAATTTTATACGGCCTGAATTATTGACTACAAAGATTTTAATGATTATTGGCGATGCTCCGTATACGACAGCGTCAGATCAGATATGTCGTCATCTTTGCATCTACGTTGCCTTTTTTAGACGACGGATGGCGCTAGTGGCACACGGATGTCCCGCGCGGAAGCCCTTCCTCTTACCACATCTATTCCCTAGTCGCGAGTTGACTGTCAAATACAAACGTAGTACAGTGACAGAAGGGGGTATGTTCATCAAGATAGAGTATGATGGAAATGAGAAAACATCAAATCATGATCCAAGGAGTTCGAAAAAAAAGTGAAACAGCCGATATAAATCAGATAAGTTACTTTTATTAAACGTTAAATATTACATTTTTGTATCTGTTACAAGTGAAGCAGACGAACATAAATTACACAACTAGAGGTTAATAAACAGTTTTTACGAAGCATATTTTCGGTACTGCAATTTATGTTGAATATGTAAGTATTATTAACAGGAATTAATACGAATTACTCTTCTTGTACGGACACATTCTATTTCTATTTCCTGTATTTTCATCATTTTCATTTTTTTTTTTTTAAAGGATACATATTCGATGAAAATACAAGAAATGTTAAAAATTGTACGCAATTTTTTTTAATTTATACTGGCTATTAATTTACGCTATACATGTGTATTTTTAGTTTTACCAGAATGTGACGTATTATTTTAAAATGAAGTTAATTAATTATGTACGTCGTACAATTTCATTTCAAATACGCGAACTAAAATATAGTCGGAGAGTCTAAACAGCAAAGTAATTGTAATGTGTATAGCACCGTGGTCGTATAGACGACAGAATTTGTGATAAAGCATTCCATCTGTGCTATCCCATACCTATCTCGTACATCCAATTGTTCAGATGGGCGTATTTTCGCACAAAGTACTATAAGTCCAAGCCACTCTCGATACGTTATAAGACTCATCCTACATATGTATAACAATTCATAATTACATTTATACATCATAATTGTGCACTTAGCACTTATCTATAGTACATAAAGACGTAACATTTTATATTTGTATATTCGCGGTAATCTCACGATCTACGGGATCGATTTCTATCGGATTTTTATAAATGTGTCCTATAAAATTTTGTGAAGGATATAGATGTTGTTTCATTACTCACGAATAAAAAATATCAATTGATTCCGTTGTTTCCGTCACCGTTTTGAGAAAAACGGATGCACAATTAATGTTACGTTCTTCTGATAAGAGTTTGTAGAATTTAGTGCATTCAAATGTACTAACTTCAAAAAAGTTCAACTGTCAAGTATTGCTTAGTATTTGCATAAGCGAAATTATAACGAAAGGACACAACGCTGTGTTTACTAGCTAGTTATCGTACAGATGTAGAAGATGAAACTATCTAAAAATTGTTGAAAGCTTGTTATTAGTTGTGTCTTTTTATGGAGCCGGCGACTGGCTGGATATTTATGCACGGTGCTGTTCGTGCCAAGATTTTTCCACAGCTTGAAGGGTAACACTTAGTTACGGAAGGGGTCGGTCCCTAAACCGCAAGAGAAAGTGGCGTTATATTACCTTTTTTAATACATTTTATAATACCACGATGGCGGAGGGGACGGTGGACGGAGAGGGACACAGCGATCGCCTTGTTCTTGGCACCAAGGGAACCGGAACATGCGACGATTCAGCGAGATGGGGTCGAAAATAAATATGAAAAAAAAAAAGCTATATAGTAGAGTGGCATCTGGCCACCCTCCCACGTATGGGGATGATTTACCCTATATGAACGTCTCCGTAGCACCGACAGAGGACGTGACGGGTCTCGGATATGTCATCCGTACCGGGGAAAAAACTGTAGCTAAATAAACGAGGTATAACGTGGATAGGTTAAGTCTGGGAAAGTAAACTTCTTATAGCGAATTAGAAGTAACTTTTGTAAAATCTAATGTAATTTTCGTTCGCACAATCAAGTGCTATTTAAGTCTTGGCAGACATGATACAGGCCATCATAGAAATCGTTTAGATTACGATTTGTGATACTTCTATTTACAAGGAAGGTATCCCAGGTCGATCTCTCCGATTTGATTTCTTTTACAATATATTATAGTAGATTAAAAACTAAGCGACACGTATTTTTTATTCTTATCTGCCTTTAAACACTTTAAGGGGGATGGAACCACCATCCAAAATAAGGTCCTGGCTCACCCCTTAATTTTCTTTTTTAATTGAGAAAATTATATTTTTCATTTCTCGTTATGAGAAAGCTTTTCCAGGTGGATTGTTTAAAAAATATTATGTTCTTGTTGGTGAAACTGTCAAATTGCCCCTTGACATGCCTTACTTTGGATGGTGGTTTCACCCCCTTAAAGTGTTTAATGGCAGATAAAAAAAGTACGGTTCGCTTAGTTTTTAGTCTACTATAACATATTATAAAAGAAATCAAATGGGAGAGATCGACCTGGGATACTTTCCTTGTTAGTTAATTTGAACACCACTTGGCTGTATAAACAGGGTTGCGATGTATTTTATTCGAGAGAATTGGTCTTTGCTCGAACCAAACAAAGTTTGGTTCACTTTATCAAGTTAGTTCCTGATTCAAATGGGATGGTTTATTTAAATTATCAATTTAGCGCGAACCACTGCCGAATTTCCGAATTTTTTCCCGAGAATTGTCCAGGTAAGCTGATTCAAACAGATTGGTAGTTTGAATTTATTTCGTGTATATTTCTAGTTGCACAAGTAACGATACTTTCCCGGTTAACACTGTCCATTGAAGTACCAGCTACTAATGCTTTTTATTACATCCATCAGAAAAATAACATAAAACTACCTTCTCCGGCATTAATACATAATTTTTTCTTATTGATAGTTGAATTTTTCAGTAATTTTTCACGGGTAGTAACATGTCGAAATTCGATTTTTTGCCCTTGCTGTATGCAGCAATTACCGAGACGTGAAGAGGATAACAGAAAATCCTCTATGGCAGTGGCGGCTCGCGACCATTCGGAAATGTGAAGCCAAAATATATAAATCTATGGCAAACTTAAAAGATGGATCGTCATTTTGTGAAATGCTTCGGCACCGCAATGCACAGTTTACAACAATGTAAATGCGACTCGTATCTGCGTCGATTTTTGCCTTTTGCAAACTAAGCTCACCGGCGATTGACTAATTCGCCAGCCGAGCCACTGCTTAGGGTGACTTCGATACAATGTTAAGGTGATATAAAAGTTAGTGAGGTCTCGTTTATACAACTTTTCTCCGAACTGGGTGTACTGAATCGCTTTAAACTTGACAATGTAAATATAGCAGCTATAAGGAAGGTCCTGACACGCATAAAAATTCATTTTCTTTTTCTTTCTTTACGGATATTTTCAAAAATTGTTATAAAAAATGAAATTTCATGTATGTCAGGACCTTCCTTATAGCCTCCATGTTCACAATGTAAAGTTTGACATGATTCGATACACCCAGTTCGTAGAAAAGTTTCATGAACGATTGAGTTTTCGGATGCCACTTTCCCCTCCCCTTAAGGTGGTATGAAAGGGACATTCTCTATATATATAAGAAGTCAAAATATTTATAAAACTATTCCCCAAACTGGGTGCACCGAATCATTTGAAACTTCAGCACGTGATTATAGAGGCCCTAAGGAAGAACGCGATGCTTGTGAAATTTCATTTTTTACAGAAAAATGTGATCTTGGTTCTAGTCTAGGATAAACAAAAAAAATTTCTTTTTGAAAATTGAAATTTCACGAGCATCACGTTCTTCCTTGGGGTCTTCATAATCCCGTGCTGAAGTTGCAAATGATTCGGTGCACTCAGTTTGGAGAAAAGTATTATCAATATTTTTACACTTTCATATATAGAATACGCCTTTCACATCGCCTTAAGAGCGCCATCTCCGTGTGACCCCTCCTGTCACTTCGCTTACCGTCGAAGTCCATATTTCGATGGAGATCGGGGCCGTCGTCAGACGGGCCTGGATAGCGGCAAATTAACTTTGTTGCTGGTTTTTATTGATTAATAGACTTGGATCAAATAAATACTTAGGCTTCGTTTAGGTTTTAAAATTACAAAAGAAGTAACGGTAGCTATTTTCAGAAGTAAAAAGAAACTTAAGATGAAGTGAAAGACATCGAGGAACTTGATCGACGTCGGTAAAGAAGATTTTTCTAAATACCTACGTTGCCGACGTTCATTTTTATATTGACAGCTGTATCGAATTACATTTGGTATTGTACTAAATGGCATACTTCACCTGTCGTTTTCGCACAACAATTATAAAGAAATCCAAGTAAAACTCCAGAAATCCTCTGGATTCATGGTTTCCGAGGCTCTAAGTGACCGCAGAGGGACCCCCTGTGCCATCTGTGATCTCCGTGTCAATTAAATTTTCACTCCGAGACTTTGTATTACCATCGTTTTAGCATAGCAGCGCATAAGACCTCTTTTTCCCCTACCACCACTTTAGTACAATACCCACATTTGGTATTGTACTAAATGGCATACTTCACCTGTCGTTTTCGCACAACAACTATAAAGCAATCCAAGTAAAACTCCAGAAATCCTCTGGATTCATGGTTTCCGAGGCCCTAAGTGACTGCCGAGGGACCCCCTGCGCCATCTGTGATCTCCGTGTCAACTAAATTTTCACTCTGAGACCTTGTATTACCATCGTTTTAGCATAGCTGCGCATAAGACCCCTTTTTCCCCTTTATCCCTTCTCAAACGCGAGATTCTCGATTACCAAAACATTCTAAATTGTCGTACAATTGTCCTGACCTTTTCATTTCTCATATTAGAGCCTTCGGTAATTGTATATCGATCGAAATATGAGAGCTCGACGTCATTTTGGTTCTGGTCTGGGCTAAGTTATAAGATTTCATTCGAAAATCCAAATTGTCGAAGTGTCAGGACAATTACGAGGTGCTCACGAGTCATGTGTCAAAGTTTCATGCTGTTCGATGTAATACCCTTAAAAAAAAGTGTTTTTATTCGAATCGACTGCTTTGAGGGGGGATTTCACTTCACCTTAGATTACTGGTTCTTTTTAGGAGTGCCATGGCTCCTTGGCCCCTTAGAACGAGCCGCCATTGCTCTATGATGTGACGGCATATGGACAGCCTCGCACGTGCGCAGGCCATATGCGAGCACAAGTCTATACTTTGGTTATGCGTGCATGGGTCTGCATCGTGACCAATCTTCCGAAGCATCGAAAGGACCCTCAGGGACCGAAATGATCCGCCTTCGCTTACATATTTATTAAAAAGTATTAATTTCAGTTAGACACCGGTGCGACACATACAGAAACAGAGCCGCAGAAAGAAACACCGTAAACCAGTGGGCTGCTAAACACTTTTGTGAACGGAAAACAGCAATCTTTAATGAATTTGAAATCGTTTTACCGTTTTGTGGAAAAATGTGGTTTATTGAACGAACTCGCTCGATTGACTGCGGTTGGTTAATTCCAGAAAATATGTTTCGGTTGAGTGAATCGAATTTTAGTTCGCTTGACCAAATTCCTTTACTTCGATCCGCTAAAATTTTTTCGTATAAATCGGTTTATTAATGTTAGAAAATATTTTAGTCGAGAAACCAAATGTTTAGACTAAATGTCCCAAGTTACGTTAACCCTTTTAGTGCCAGAGCCGATATATCGGCCCGCACCTTGTAGAGCTTTACTATTCGCTTTGCGAGAGATCTCTATCTCAAAATAAATTTATAATACATTATAAATAGTCTAATTTCATTACGAGAGAATTAAAATAACGATACAACAACACCTATAACAACCTATAACCTATAACAATTACTTGTTTCGGATGAGATAATCCGTCCGGCGCCTCCCATGTGCCTTGGAGTTATTTTTTATGTTTCTTGTGCAATATTACTTATTTTGTTAAAAAATATATTGGAAATTTAAAGTATATACTTTGCAATAAACGGTCTATATAAATTTATGATAAAAAGATGACTTTTCCTATGTGCAATTACGTTTTGAAACGGAGAACTCAATTTTTCTTTTTTTTTTTTTACATATACCTTTGTTATTTATGTAATTTTCAATGAATATAGAAAAATTAGCGTCACTGTTTTATTCTCTATTTTGTCCTTAATACCCTGCTTTTTGAATTATGTAAATATTGCTTTTCGTTTGGTTTTTATGAGCCTTTTTCCAAATCCTAGTAAAATCGTAAAATTCGGCCGGTTATCTTCGCATAAGCACCTCTTTTTCGCCCGGCACTAAAAGGGTTAATACCTATTTGGGGTGACGTCCCACCATGCAACTGGATCTCCGTCCAGTAGCCATATTTTACGATTAAACCAACAAAAATGTTATCGACACGGTCAAATATTTTTCTGCGCGTATCTTCTCACGCGATGTACAAAATTCGTAAACAGTGAGAAGATTCTCTGTACCGTTTCGTTTAGAAAGATATTCCCTTAGTCGTTGAACAAGCACGATAATTAAGAGAATTAGTTGAAGAAATTGTTCCTTTTTCCCCGACCCAAGGGTCCGATCTCACGTTATCACGAGCAAGCCGGCTTCGCGAGTTCCACCCTCTCCCGTTCCGTCTGCCCGACTCGTATTTCGAGATTGAAAAAGAAATTGATCGGCAAAGTTGGGCCGAAAAAAGGGGGTGCAAAACGAAAAATCCGGGACGTGTAGGAAAAAAATCGGAACGATGACAATCGCTAATCAAATTGCGCCCAGGCTAAAATCGGCCGTCGAATCGCCTGGGCGAGCGAGGGGGGCGGCGGGGACGGGGCGCGGCGAGGGTGAAAAATTGAAAAGCTCGCCCCCGGGGGCGGGATGAAAAAGTCGTATATCCGCAGCCGAAGGGGTGGCGGGGGGGGCGGCGGTCCGGGCGAGGTTGGCGGCGTTTCGTTACGTTTCTCGCGGTTAAAACGCGGCTCGAGTCCACTCGAAGCCCGCAGCCCCGTGCCGTCTCTCGGCCCCTTTCATCCCCCAAAGCGAGCCACCCTTTCCGGCTTCCTGAATTCCTGAATATTCACGAGAGCGAGCCCTGGGCTGGGAGGGGGTGGCTCCAAACCCGAGAGCGAGCGCTGCCGAGCAATCGTGCGTCCATTAACGCGATCGCGACGCCTGCCTCGCAAGTAAGCGAAAAAAAAACACCGGCAAAAAGAATCGCCGATATTTTTTATGGAGATTCCCCGGGAGGTCACGAGTCGCGGATGGAATCGGCGGGGTCGTTATTATTTCTGCCGAGTTTCGGCTCTCTCGGCTTCCGAGGCCGAACAGAGGACGGCTCGTTCGATCGTTTGGTGCCCGTCGGAGGGTCTTAATGCGTCTCGTCAATTAATCGATGGAAGATCGTCTTATTTTATTTTACGATATTCTCCGATGAAAGAGACCTCGTCCTTTAGAATTTTAATCTATTCCGTTTCCGGGGTCTGTGTCGCCTTCGGAAGCCGTTAAGGTGAAGTGAAACCCCTCTCAAATCAGTCGATTCGAATACAACACTTTTTTTAAAGGATATTAGACCATACTGTCCGAAACTTTGACACACCACTCCTGATCATCTAAGAATTGTCCTGACACGTTCAAAATTTGGATTTTTCGAAAAAATTCTTTAACTCAGCCCAGACCAGAACAAAATGGCGTAAATATAAACTCCGTTTCTGGTATACCGCTTATTCTATGTATATAAAGCTGGAATTGCCACTTTAGCACAATTCAATAAAATTTATTGCAAAATTTATTGCTAATTCATTGCTATTTTATTGCACAAGAGAAAAATTTTTTGCTCCTATACTTTTCCGAAAAATGGTGGCGATGTCAGCTTTATATAAAGCTAACACTGCCACAATAAAAAACAATTATTAAGTAAATGTTCATCGATGAATTATATACCAGAATTTATTGCTAATTAATTGCTCGCAGAAAAACCAAATTTCAATTTTTTTGCTCACCCCTAAAGGGGTGAATCACCAACCCTCGTGATGATCGCAGGACAGAAACATGAAAAACATGGAAGAATCGAACTATTTGTTCACGTGGGAATTAATCGCTAATTAATGTAGGTTTGAAAATTGTATTTTTACAAAGATATTGGTTCTTCTCGGAGGAATTAATTTCCACGTGAAGAAATAGTTCGATTCTCCCATGTTTTTCATCTTTCTGTCCTGGGATCAGCACTAGGGTTGGCGATTCACCCCTTTAGGGGTGAGCAAAAAAATTGAAATTTGGTTTTTCTGCGAGCAATTAATTATCAATAAATTCTTGCATATAATTCGTCGATGAACATTTACTTAATAATTGTTTATTATCGTGGCAGTGCTAGCTTTACATAAAGCTGATATCGCCACCATTTTTCGGAAAAGTATAGGAGCAACAAATTGTTTTCTTGTGCAATAAAATAGCAATGAATTAGCAATAAATTTTGCAACAAATTTTGTTGAATCGTGCTAAAGTGGCAATTCCAGCTTTATATACATGCTTATTCTCATTGTTGTACCATGTAGAAGGTACCGAGAAGTTTGTTCGGGTTTTAGTTTTTCGCTTAACTCAGTTCCAGGGAATTTTCGTTACGGTGTATTTCGCGTACCGCGTTTGGGAAGGAGGAGGGGAAGCTGCTCTCGTAACTTGTAACGACGACAATGAACCGGTGTAACGCGACCAAGCGAGGCAGAGGTCGCGGCTGGCCTTTCGACGAAAAACCTTCGGGGCGGTGGTTAATCGGCGGATTAATTAATCCGGGCAGGGTGCGACGCGGAAAGAGGGAGAAAAGAGAGGGGAGGGAACCCTCCGTAATCCAGGGGCGGTCGTTTCCGGAATTATAATCATCGAGCGGACCCTTTGATGAGGCGATTCTGGACGAGTCGGAAAAAGGAGGCTTCCCTCTCCCTCTTCCCTTCGCTCGTTCTCTCTTTTTCTCTTATCGCACCTCTCTAATCGGTAACTCTTTCCGCGCCTGCCCGCTGTCCGACTTATGTTCCACATGATTTTGACGTTCGATTTCGAGCTTATTTTTAATGGAATACATCCATCGTTTCTCTTGAAGTCGGATTATTATTCAAATCCCACGTATTGGAATCGCCCCGATCGAGGGAAATTAATTGATCTCCACCAAAAGATAGAAATAAAAAGGCGAAGCCATTCGCCGACCACGGTAGAGCCGCAGAGGTTCTCTTCTTTGAAGGCTTTGCTATTTAAGGTGAAGTGAAACACCCTTCAAATTAGTCGATTCGTATACAACACTTTTTTTTAGGGGTATTAAACCAAACTGTCCGAAACTTTGACACATCACTCCTGATCATCTAAGAATTGTCCTGATACGTTCAAAATTTGGATTTTTTAAGAAAATTTTTTAACTCAGCCCAGACTAGAACTAAAATGGCGTCGAGCTCTCATATTTCGATCGATATACAATTATCGAAGGCTCTGATATGGGAATCGAAAGGGTCAGGACAATTTTACGACAATTAAAAACACTCTGGTAATCGATAAACTCGCATTTGAACATGCATTGATGCATTCTCAGAATTATAAAGATTTCAGTGCTAATTGTATTTTATAATGTGTGTTGCTTCGTTCGGGAAAATTCTCCACTTTTAAATTTGATCAAGAATCCGGTGAGATATCGACGGGGGTGTACATCGAAGCTACATGCATTTGTAAAAATATCGGTTCGTGACAGTCATTGTCCACGAATGTTTTTTATTCCTTTCGTACACGAAATACACATTCCATGAAATAGGTTTTATCCAATTATATCCGTGAATCAATAAATTATCGTTCAAATCCAAATTGTACGCTGTTCCATGTGTAATTTCTATAAGATCGTACAAAACCAAAAGGTCGACAAACTCGGTTGGTAAGAAACCATTTGCCGGACCTCTTAAGGTGATGTGAAAGTGGCGTCAAAGAGGTCTCGTTTATGAAACTTTTCTCCGAACTGGGTGTACCGAATCGCTTTAAACTTGACAATGTAAATATGGAGGCGATAAGGAAGGTCCTAACACCCATGAAATTTCGATTTTTTTAAATTTGCTTATGGATATTTTCAAAAATTGTTATAAAAAATGAAATTTTGAGTGTCAGGCCCTTCCTTATAGCCTCCATGTTCACGTTGTAAACGTTGAAACAATTCGATACATCCAGTTCATAGAAAAGTTTCATGAACTATTAAGCTTTCGGATGCCACTTTCACATCCCCTTAAGGTGATGTGAAAGGTGCCGAAAAATTTCATCGTTATCGGTAAAAACAAATTCACCTCACCGATATCCAATCTGAAACAACGCGTTTCATTATCGACACTTACGTGGCATACTACGTTGAGCAATGTACAAAATCCCATGTATCCCATGTGTTGTTTGAGTAGAATGATCGTATAGAGTTCAACGTACTCTCCTTGAAGAAATCTCCTGAATTCATGATTTTTGATACTCTAATGGCCATCCTTGTCATTCGGAATGATCTACATTTTTGCTCCAAAAATACTGACGAGGCCCGCGTTGCCCTGACAAGATATCTCAAATTTGCTGATACATTTTCTTCTCGTTCATCGGGCCTGAATTATACAATTTTCACTTACTGTCATGTTTTGAATTATTGAGAATGATTCTTGACCCTCTCAATTGTTACTTTATATCAGGGTTGGGTAGGTGTACTATGTCATCTTATATACGTACTTTTCGACGTGTATACTACAACGTATAATACGTCCCTAGTTTTGTGCGCAAGCGCGAAGTATATTACGCCCTCCTATTTCTAAATAGACAATAATAAATCCAGGTAAATATTTGACATTAAACTCTCAATTGTTACTTTATATCAGGGTTGGGTAGGTGTACTATGTCATCTTATATACGTGCTTTTCGACGTATATATTACAACGTATAATACGTCCCTAGTTTTACGCAAGCGCGAAGTATATTACGCCCTTCTATTTCTAAATAGACAATAATAAATCCAGGTAGAAATTTGACATTAAACGGGGTTAAGTTGAAAGAATTTGAAATGCAAGCGCCAAATTAATTATTCCTTAAAAATTTGTACCCGTTTACATGTGCGCTAAAAGACGTTTATAACCTAGGGGACACATATATCATGCATCTGCGACATCTGCCATATTGGAAACGTAAAATTCTAAACAATTTTGAACACAAGCGACAAATTAATTTATGATTCTTTAAAAATATTCACGTGTTTACGTATGTGCTAAAAGACGTTTATAACCTAACGGGTGCCATATATCGTACATACATCTACGGCATCCTCTACATTGGAAACGTACTTTACTGGTTTTCTGCGATTTTTTACGGTAGACAACTTGATTTATGTAACATACGTCAAAACCTCGAAAAACGTGAATTTTCCCAATCCTGCTTTAGAGCATTCTATATTTGAATAATAGCAAAAGACGTTACTAGGATGCCACGTCTGTTCTGGTCTAATTCGAATTAAAAAAAAAAAACTATCGCTTTGAAAACTGCAATTTTTGTAGGGTCAGGGACGTTTCGGCACCTTTGCAATCACGTCGTAAAATTTCAAACAAATAGGTTCGGGCAAAATTGAGAAAAGTGAATTGACGGAATTTGGTCGTCACCGATCGGTAAAGACCATCCTCACGTCACCTTAACCCTCTATGGGCCGAATTTTTGTTTTAAATAAAAAAAAAATTGGAGGAACGAAAAATCAGCAATTAGGAACCTATATATGCAAATGAAAAAAAATTTTCCATTTAAAATGTGACCTGAAAGTTACACGGGCCCATAGAGGGTTAAACAGATCGCAAGGGCGGTCGGTAAAGGCCGCTCGCCCGTTTACCGGCCGAGCCATGGGTCAAGGCCCGGGAACGCGGCAGATCCGCGGGGGGTCTATTCGGCCGTAATCGCGTTAATACGGGCCGCGGTTCGTCCGCGCTAATTATGCCGATGCGCTCGGAGAGAACGTGCGAACGATCGACCGCGGTTACGCAATGGGTATGAGCGAGCGCGCACGTGCACGGCCGTAAACCGTAACGCGTAAGCAGAGGGCAGAAGGCATACCGAATCGATATGTTTTCGCCGCGACGGATCGAGGAGAGAAACGGGCCAAAAGCTCTCTCTCTCTCTCTCTCTCGGAGACTCCATAGACATCTATCTCTAGCTCCCTCGGGCTGCCCCCTCGATATACCCACGTCCGCCGCCTCTTTATGCGTTTCCGTCTCTGTCTCTCGCACACCGAGCAAACCTCCCACGTAATTGGTGGGTTTTAGCGGCATAATTCTTGGCTCCGGGGCATATCACGGGCTAGGCTTTAGTCTATGGCGCCGCGGGTTACGGGGTGGACCGGAGGGTGGACCGAGGGTGGACTCGGCTCGGGTCCCGGGCTGCCCCTCGGCCGCCGAGTGCGGGGATCCGTTGGGTCGCGGGGTTTAGGGTAAGAATGGTATGACAAGCATTTGATGAGGGGACCACCGGCCGCTCGCTCGGATCCCCGAGGAGGTTCTCAACCCCTCGCGCCAATTTACGCCCAACCCGCGTGTGAACCTTCCCGATGAGATTGGATTTTTCCTTGGTTTCGTTAAATCGGGCAATGGTGGCCGGGATGGAATCCCGAGATTAACCCTTTCGTTACCTTGGGCGAGATATCTCGCGACCCAATACTGGCCGATCAACGCTTTTGACGAGATATCTCGCGACCCGATCCTGGCCGATCAACGCTTTTGACGAGATATCTCGCGATCCGGTAGTAGCGTATTAACGCTTTTGACGATAATCTAGCTTCCTAGCACTAATATTTTGACATTCTAGACAAATTATTTTGTGTTCTGCCTTTGAGTTTTTACGTCGCTTATGGTATGTCTTGAGCATTATGTTGATAAACATTGAAGATTATCATCAAAAGCGTTAATCCACTACTACCGGATCGCGAGATATCTCGTCAAAAGCGTTGATCGGCTATTACCGGGTCGCGAGATATCTCGTCAAAAGCGTTGATCGGCCAGTATTGGGTCGCGAGATATCTCGTCCAAGGTAACGAAAGGATCAAGCGCGAAGGACCCGTTCCGAGCACTTAGCGCCAAGTTCCGCGCGGAATCCGCTCGGTTAGCCGTTTCTTGGAACCAGCGGTGGGGATTTAACCCTTTTCTAAGATCGGTCACGCGTTGGCGTTTAAGCGCGGTCTCGCGTGCCTCCGTCGCAGCGAGCGGCCCCGCGGTCCTCTTTCCTCCCGCGGCGCATTCCACGCGGGAGTTCGCGCCGACCATAACGCGCCCGGCACTTTTCCCGTAGCGCGGTCTTTCCTATCGCGCCGTCATGAGCCCGTCATATTTCAGCCCCCGCTACCCTAGATTTGTGGCCGAGAGCACTATAAATGTGGTATACGACCGGGAGCGTTACCGTTTCGCTGCAAGCCGTAAAGCCGTCGCGCGTTTAAAAATCGCGCCAAGGCCGGTCCGCGGGAGATAAATCAGCGACACTGTCAAGGTGCTAATAGTGTCTCGAAAGGCCCGGAGTTCCGCACCCCCTGAAGATAGTCCGAGCCGAGGCCAAGGGGAGGCCGAGCGCTGTCGTGCTAAGGTCGATTTATGCTATCTGAGACGGACAGATGCGTATTCGCTCCGACACGTACCGGTGCTGGTTCGACGAAACTCCGTAACCCACGTTCCGTTGCAACCGTGCACCCTGTATGGCACGGCTCATCCGTACGTTCTGCAAGCGTTGCCGCGGATGCTCGTGTTAACGCTTTACCGACCCGAACCCTATTAATCGGTTTCGCTATGCCCGTGATCTCCATTTACTTTCAAATTCGCCGGTCGGTAAAGTGTTAGCCTCTTCACCTACAATATCGTGGGAGAGACGTGGTATATCAATCGGGCCAAACGTGAACAAAACGTGTGAGAGGCGTGGTATGCCAATCGGGCCAAACGTAAACAAAACGTATGAGAGACGCGCGAGACTTTGAACGTTCAGCCAAACCGTGAAATGGCCCGATGTATGACCGACATTTTTGTTGTTTATAGCATGCGCTATTGGAATTTAAATCGTAAGGCAAGGGGTTAAGGACGGTTTGGCCGGATCGACACCGATACTAGTCGGAACCCATACGCGTGAGCCCGTGTCGGACGGTATCGGTCGATCTTAAGGAGAAGTGAAATCGACCTCGGGACAGTTCATTATAACGAGGTATGTTTTTAAGGGATGATCGACCGAACTGGCTGAAGTTTTAGCACGTGACTCGTGAGCACCCGGGAAACAAAATAATTTGGTTACAATTACTATAGCGACATGGTTAAAATACCGTGGTAGGTGAAACCACACAAATGGTGAAATTGACCACATGGAATGGTAGATGTAGCCTTGCCAATAGGTACGGTATCTATGACGCCGCGCCTAAAAGGTGCAGGAGTGATCAACATTTGAAGTGGTAATATTAACTATGCGAAGAGGTTACAATAAGCACAGTAAAATAGAAGGTTCATCTGGGAGCTGTAACCACAATCATGGTAAGATTATACACGTTGTAACGTTATTCTAAAATTGCCTATGCGATTCCAGAAACAATGGTTTGGCCCCATTAGTTTGGACAGGACCCCCAGATGGCCAGACAGCTCGTTTGCATATAAGACTCGTTACTATTCTTTACGTTTAAGTTACAATGACTCTTCCCCCTCCCCGAAGAAGAGGAAAGAGGGAAGTGGCCATCGAGAAACCACCCTTTTGAGCATCAAATGCTATTTTACTACTAGAAAGAATGTAGAAATATATGAGAACACTGACAGGAACATAAGCACACCACATGTAATCACAAAAATCAAATTTTTTATGTTGATGGTAAATTTCTAAATGGACATTCACGGCTATGCATATTATTGGGACAACTCATTCCTTGCATTATATTGCATTAACTAAATGGCGAAGTAACCCTTACCGAGTTCCTTTTACTTCGTTACGCTGGTTACTACAAATGCTCCCAAGGTTGTCCCGTATGTTGCCTTACATTAAGGTTAAAATTATGGCGAAGTAACCCTTACTATGTTCCTCATACTTCGTTACGCTGGTTACTACAAACTGCTCCCAAGGTTGTCCCGTATGTTGCCTTACATTAGGGTTAAAATTACCTCAAATATGGTTGTCCTGACCATTCCTCTTCTTTCGTGCACCTAAGAAAAGTCCTAACAGTTTCAAGATTTGTATTTTCAAACAAAATCTGACAACCTATATGAAATCAAAATAGCCTTCCATATCTCAATCGGTATACAATTCTTGAAGACCCTGATGCGAGAAACAAAAGTGTTACAACCACGACAATTTAGGACATTCGAGTAATCGAGACACACGCATTTGAACGCGGCAAAGGCAAAACAATGTCTTGGAGGCTTGGACGCTCCGAGTCTTACGTTGTCCCTAACCGTCGCGGTAATTCCGAGACAAACCGACCACCACCAGTCGAGGGGATGCGTCGAGATCCTCGCGCAACACTCTTGCGACTCCGAGAACTCCCGGTTACGTAACCGGTGGTTGTCTCGCCCGCTTTAAAGGTAACCGGGGAAACGACGACTCAAGGATAGTCGCTGGATAATGGCCAAAAGTAAGCTGAGCACCCCTGGATAAGGGGGTGCCTCGGGATCGTCGCGCGACACTCTTGCGGCTCCGGGAACTCCCGACGTACGTCGGCAGTGGTTTTCGATCGGGAGTTCCCCCGCGTCCGGCGTTAGGGCCGCGGGTTGAGCACCGCCCGTGGGTCTAGTCGCGGACATTTACATTTCCATGTCAAACAAGAACCGATGCTCGTCCTTTAGAGTCACGGGAGTCGGCCGAGCGGTTCTTCGTCGGGCGTGGAGGCGCCTCCCGTCGGAGCACCACTGATTCCCGTCATCGTCGCCATTCCGCGATTCATGCGGATCGATTGAAAGAACGTTCGACCTGGTCCCCTCTCGCTCGTTCCACCTCTTCTACTGCTCTCTCTCTCTCTTTCTCTCTTCCCTCTCCACCTCGGGTGTTCCCCGAGCCAAGGAACGCCGAGACTGAAACTCCCGCCTCCGCGCGATCCATTGTCTCACGTATCTTTCCGAACCAGTTTAGATTAAATCGGTCACATCCCATCGATTGGTCCCGCTCGGACCACCCCATCCAACTGGTATCCTCGACCTTCTTCGGAACTCTTTCGCTTTTCGACTGAGCCAATTACACGGAATTGGCGGGTACGGAGAGTCACCGAGAGGCCAGCCAATGACGGTTTCGGGATTTTGACATAATACGTCTTAGGGCTGGGGGTCAGTCAACAACTGGTGTCACGTTATTTTGTAAGGCACTCCTTGTCACTCTGTTTACATTTTCCGGTGCTGGAGGTCCAATTTGGATTCTGCTGGGCACGATCGGACAGTCGGTGACGCGTATTGTGTTGTGTTCCTAAGTGTACCGCGATGATTAAAAATCACGCGGTCGTCTTCGAAATCTGCAGTCGAGCGGCAACTAGAACGTCGCACACGTAAACACGAGGAAAAGGAACGGAAACGATTTAATCAGATCCTTGTAAATACTCCATTTTTGTCAAGCACGACAGATGAAGAAAAATGTGAAGCGCTTCTACGTACGAAATCGAAAACTACGGATTCAAGTGTAGAGAAGAAAAGTTAATCACCTGAACGTATTAGAAAATTGCGTTCGACGAGAAAGGAAGGTAAATTATTGTGCGGGCTGAAGATGCCATAAGACATACTCATGATCCCATGTCCTTCCCACGAAGGGATGAATTTTTTTGAATAATCTTGGACGACTTGGATTGGGTGCTCTCAGATGGTCGTCCGACTTGGACCCTGGAGGCGAATCGATAGAGTGGCTTGACTTTCTCGACAGGTCATCGTTACTCAGGTATTTAATCTATACGATTCCTGCTTTATGACGTGGCAAAAAGTAATTCACACGTAACTTAAATGGGATGATATATATGCCAGAAAGTATTACTCAAAGACGTAACCGTTCATACATTCGACTTTGTTGTTTGGGTACGGGTGTAGATGTGGATGTGTACCCATTTGTGCTGTGTTTCGTCCTGGGTCTACCTGTGGACTCGTCAGTAAGGCTATCAGGCAGACTCTGTCTTAGACACCGAAAAATCTCTCCTGAGCGGGATTCGAACCCGAAAAACTACGCGGCACGAACGGTGAGCGTAGCCGCTGGGTTCGAAAGCCCGGGTAGAAGTAGGAACTTCTGAGATATATATGCTATGACCACCATAGTCGGTTTAGTGGAAACCTGGCTAGAAAAAGACAGCTGGGAGACCTGGAAGAAGCGATTACCAAAGGGATACACATGGAAGCACCAGCACGCGAAGAGAGAGTGGAAGGAATTTTGACAGCAGTAAGAGAAGAGTACGAAGCTGACAAGGATATGGAGGAAGCAGAAGGCATGGTAGGAAGAAGACTAAAGATGGACGACGAAGAATGGAGGATCTGGACGGTATACAGCAATGAAGATATGGGAAAAACAGCGCGGAAAATTAAAGAACTTGTAAAAGAAGAGGAAGAAGAGGAGAAAGGTAGATTAATCATCGGCGGGGATTTCAACGCTAGAATGGGCAGAGAAGGATATTTGTATGACCAGGAGACTACAGCGGAAGAAGGGGAGAGCGCATTAGAAACAAAATCGAAGGATAAAATAAAAAATGCAGAAGTAGACATCCAGCTGAAACTCGTAGAGGATAGAGGCTGGCATGTCGCAAATGAAAATATGCCAGGGGATGAAGATGGAGAGTACACCTACGTAGGAAGCAGAGGAGCAACAGTTAAAGTCTATAAGTAAAGAGGAATGGAGGACACACTTCATGACATTATTAGATGGAACGGACGAAAATCCAGATGGAGAAAAAAGGGAATTCATAGATACCGAAGAGGATGTAGAAGAACTGACGGAAAGAAACATCGCCGCGCAAATTGGAAGACTTAAGAGGAAGAAAGCAACAGGAAAAGACGGAATTCCGGGAGAAGCGTGGAAGATCTGCGAGAAATACCATGAAGAGACCAACATAGCTGCTAAGAAGAGTGTAGAACGGAGGTTTCCCCCAAGCAATGGAGAAACGCTATAATTGTCTCCATCCATAAAAAGGGGGATGAGAAACATGCGGTTAACTATAGGGGAATATCCTTCAGCCTTTTTCATAGACTTAAAAGCGACGTTCGACAAAGTCAACAGGAAATTGCTATGGGAAACCGTGGGAAAAAGAGGAGTACGAAGTGGGCTCATCGAAAGAATATAAGAAATTTATGAAGAAACAAGTAATGTGATAAGAGCAGGAGATGAAGCAACACAAGAATTCTGAACGAGAGAGGAGCTACGGCAAGGGGCATGTGCTCAGCCTAATCCTGTTTACAATTCTGATTGCAGATATTGAAGAAGAATTACTAAAGGAGCAGAGCGGAGGCCTAGTGGTAAGGAAAAAAAAATTCTGTTCACTCATATACGCAGACGACATCGCGGTGTTGGCTAACAAAGAAGAGAAATTGGTGCAATTGATTAGAAGATGGAGAAATACTTGGATAAAAAGCGGCTGGTGCTCAACGTGGATAAATAAAAAAAATACTAGTATTTAGAATGAAAAGAGGCAAAGAAAGAAAAACGGAATGGAATTAGAAAGGAAAAAAGATAGAATCAGTTAAGGAGTTTGTCTATTTAGGAATTACGTTCCATAAAAATGGAAACTGGTCGAAACACATTAGAAATAGGGTAAAAAAAAGCAAATGTTATAATGCGACAAGTGTGGGATATAGGAGAGCGTTTGTTCAGAAATAATTTTAAAAGAAAAATGTTTTTATTTGAGTGTCTAGTGTCTAGCGTGCTTATGTACGGTGCCGAAGTGTTTAGATGGAAGAAAAGACAAGAAATTAAAGCTATCCATGTAGAATATATTAAGTGGTGCCTAGGTTTAGATAGATGTACGCTATGTTATGTAGTTTTAGACGAAGTGAAAAGAAAATAGATTAGAGTTAAGACAGGAAGAAGAGCGATAAGATTTGAAGAAAATACAACGTTACGCGAGCTTCAATTCAAATTGTAATAATCATGAAAAACGTAAACAGGAGTCCAGCTTGGGAACCTGGTCTTCGAAATTGGACCACTATTTTTCCAAAGAACAATTATTGCAAACGTAGCATTTTGATTCCTTTGAAATATTTGCACATCGATGATGCATCCAAGTATCGTATCTTTCATTGCCAAATTTTTGCAAAGAAGACAATATCAAAATTGCTGAGTCAGTTGTCTCTCCCGGGTAACTTTAAGGACATGAAACATTATATTTACGATTGGATTTTTTTAACACGTTGACTGCCACGTCACCCATATTCGGGTGACATACCAGTCAAATAAAATGCGCGTGGCAGTCAACGTGTTAAACAAGCGTAATTATTTTATTTTTACAGCTGTATGAACGCGCGCCAATGAACTAAAATCACACATGTAAAAATACCTTTATTCTCGGCTGGATAGCACTAAATTCTCCAAATTACGTTTTATTGTAGTGGTCCAAATTAGGAGGCGGTCCACATTAAGCAACTTTTCCCTACCCGCTCGTTTCTTAAACTATATTTTTTGAAACAAATAGCGAGTCATACGAAAGATCCACTGCCGGTAAGACTTACAATTAGTTACCGTGGAAGCACGTACACTCTTCAATGAACTGCGAATTACGACCAATTGTACATATTATCCTCATTGATATAACTATATCGTCATGATAGGCTGTCGACTCCGTGATCGGGCATTGCTCTGTCATCACCACGAGTACACTGTTAAAAGAAAACATAATTTTGACATTTTTGTTGGAAGTTTTATTCAGACATGGTTTTTATCCCAGACTAGAACCAAGGACTCATATATATTTTTTAATGATATTTAATGAACATCGCATTCCTCCTTAGGGGCTCCATAATCACGTTCTGAAGTTCTCATGATTCGGTGTACCCTGCTTGGAGAAAAGTTTTATAAATGTTTTGATGTTTTGATTTGTATAGAATGATCTTTTCACAACGCCTTAATATTAGTTGAATATTTCTCGGACTCAAGAATGCCGCTCCGAATGCTATCCCGCCGGTACCACCCATAGTTGTTACCTCTCAATTAAATTTGTTTAAAAATAAACTTGGGTAAACGAACATAGAATTAAAAACTCATCTAAAAAACATCATAAATAATGTCTACTAAATGACTTTCGAATATCAAGTTTATAATTTTTTCTACACAATTTCATAAAATTACAACATGATGTTATAAAAGTATAAATTTGTTTAGAAAATGACAATAAATGTGTACCAATTCACCGTGAAGACCCCAAATTTATAATTTTATTACAACCTTACGTACTAGAAGTACATGGATTTTATGAATTTTTTTAACAGTGTACGATTACTCGTCTAATTAGCCAAATATGTGCGTTTTCACGGCAACAAAGTCCCATGATTTTTGGACCTTTCATGGAAGGGAGTCGTGAGTCTTACCCTGTATAAATAGTCACTTACATTTTGACGTATAATATACAGACATGAAATAATATAAAGAATAAATTCAATTTACGTACCGCTATAACGGAGCTAGCTCTTCAACGTTTCAAATACGTTACACCTATCGATGACGAAGCTGTACGTCTATATTACGTACCTTGTTGCGGATGTTCGAAGAAAAGTCTGAACGCGGGTTGCACTGGATGTGAGAGCCAAATTTGAAGACTGATTAATTCTCGACGAAATCTCGAGTCAGGTCGGTTTTATGAGTTCGGGCACATGACTTGAATTCGTAACAGAAATAGTTGATTAAAAATAACGAGTAAGTCCGATAGTAATTGTAGAATATGACACTATGAACGACCGCGGTCGCACGGTACAAATTAGCGGGTGACTATTTGGAGTCGCGGTGAGACTTGATTGTCTCTAAGAGCAGCAGATGTCCGTCTCTCGCGGTGGAAGATTTGATTCTGTCGATGCCCAGAGGAACTTTGGTCCAGAGCGCTTTCGGATGCTGTCCTCTAGGGCGGAGTTTTTTACAAAGCGTTTACTGATAGGCGTAGAGAGATTAAAGTGGGATCGATAATCGAAGGCGATTGGTTAATGATTATTGAGAAAGGGAAAAGTTAGTGTTGTTTAAGGAGTCTTAGGTGGGGAAAATATATATATAATATAATAACAAAAATGGGCTATAGGACTAGAAGTAAACAAATCATGGGCTAAAAGACTGCGGTAGTAGATAAGAGAGCGAAGCGCTAGAGTTTCTGCTTAGACATCAATTTAAATTATGAGCATAATACGTTACTGAATCAATGGTGCTATATGACATGAGAGACACGAGGAAGAATACACGGAACTTGAAATACGGAGAAATGGAACACCCAGATCGTTGCAGAGAGCATTCCAAATTAAATCTAGCGTTATAATTATTAAATTATGGATTAGTCTTAACATACCTCGTCAATAAAAACAAGAAATACGTGTACATAGCACTTGTGCAACACTAGGGTAACACATTTAATACGAACGGGTTTTCTGGGTTCGTCATTCTGGCGGCGTGCCCAACCCAGAGACCCTAAGTGGCGCGGAAGCGATCGAAGTTCGCCAATTGGACGTCTACGAGCATGATTTCGGGGAGGGTGCCTTTACAATTTTATTCCGATTTCAAAGGCTCCGGGAATAAATCTCCATTAGGTTTGAGGGGCCATTTCGGTTCGGATATGGGAGCGAATGGAACAAATGGACGTTGGTAGTCCCATGGATGGGTGATACAGGCCGAGCGCCTATGGAAGGCTGTAAGTGACCCGGGAACGAACGGGCCATCAATTACAACGATATTCTGATAGGAGATCGTTTTCAAATTAAGCCCTTGGATATAGTTGGAGTGCATCACGGTCTTCGGTGTTTCTGGAATACGTTGAAATGCGCAGCGCCTATAATAGGTTTAACCTCGCGCAATGCCCCCTTTTTAACGTCGATTCTCGTTTATAATCGTTTTCGATCAAAGATCGGGTGCCTTGATCGAGACCGTCTATCGATAGTGATTGTAGAGAAGCGCCGCGCCGAATTGAATGGTCGAGTAAAGAAATGAACTTGTCGACGTTACAGGCAGAACAATGATTCACAGTCATGGTCAATCATTTGACTTGCCTCGGCAAATGAAAAAACTCGAAGATGCGCCAGCAATTCTTTTGTGCAGAGTTTTTTTGGCAGACATATTTTTGCTACTTGGACAATACAAATTTATTAGCAGTTGTATAATTCACTGAGACACAAATTGTACGCATGGTTTCGGTATTCTTTCTTAGCGGCAACAAACTAGACGTCGCTTATTTGATCGCGGTGCAACAACGATCATTTTTTAGCGGAGGCTGCAAATTTATTTGCCGATTTAGCAAGAATTACTTCTGGGAAAAAAGCTCTCCTGTGGTTACGTCCACGATTGACACGAATGTAAACATTTTTGCTGTCAGTGCAATAATCACTGCAGAGAAAAACTTGATCAACAATGCCGTTCTTTGGTAAGAGCGCAAATGTGTCTTTTTCATGTACCGCGTCTTTTGATCCGAAGGGAATTTTCTGCTATTCTCATTGTCTTTATCTGGTCAAAGGGTTATAAGGTATCCTCATTTTGTTTTCTTTAGCATTCGATTTAAACTAATCGCGTTCGAAGCACCCGTTATTTCACCCAATGAAACGAAGTTCATTTGCTTTGACGGGTTAATAATACCGACGGTACTTGAAGACATTCGGACAAAGTACTCTCATACGTAAACATCGGTCTGGCATGACGATGAATAAAATTACCATATCCATGGAATAGATGAATTATTATTTCGGGGCCATTTTGCCCGAACCTACCTAAAGCCGTCAAATAACATTTTCCCCGCGGTCGCTAAAAACTTCGAAACTAATACATCGTTTGTTTCCTTGCGACATCTATTTAGCGATCGGTAAATGTTTAACCTTTTCGTTACCTTGGACGAGATATCTCGCGACCCAATACTGGCCGATTAACGCTTTTGACGAGATATCTCGCGACCCGATACTGGCCGATCAACGCATTTGACGAGATATCTCGCGACCCGGTAGTAGCCGATCAACGCTTTTGACGAGATATCTCGCGATCCGGTAGTAGCTGTATTTATTTCTTCCTTTTAACTATACGAATAGAATTAGTTATAAAATATATTCATCTAGAATGTCAAAATATTGGTGCTAGAAAGCTAGATTATCGTCAAAAGCGTTAATCCGTTACTACCGGATCGCGAGATATCTCGTCAAAAGCGTTGATCGGCCAGTATCGGGTCGCGAGATATCTCGTGAAAAGCGTTAATCGGCCAGTATTGGGTCGCGAGATATCTCGTCCAAGGTAACGAAAGGGTTAAACGGAACCCACTTAATTTCCCATATTGACAGGGTCGCTCAATTCGGCTTATTATCTAACATTTACTAAAGTCCATAAGAGCTGTCAGTGATCGCTCACGATAAGCGATATACCTCATTAATTATTCGTTTCCCAGCGTAACTCAAATTATATCGCCATCAACTACCATTTATTTCCCGTGAATTTGCCCTTTCATCGAAATATTTAAAATTACCGGCTAAAACATACGTAACGCAACATAAATTCCGTAACCGAGAACGACAGGAGCAAGGCGTAGTTTACTAAAAAGAAGTGCCCTTTAAAACGCATCGCCGACAAGCCAGACGTTTCCTTCGGGGGAAACGCGGCCGTTTCGAGGGGTTTCATCAACCGCGATCCAGTTTCCGAACGCGAGAATTATAATCGTCGGAAGGACGGGAAATGAAAGTGCTAACTCAAGGGAGCGGAGAGAAAGGGTGGGGCCCGCTCTACATGCGCGCATTTTAAAACATTTATTTGCACCACCCTCCGCGCGCGCACCCTCTTCTCGGCTCGAGCTCGCTCGCTTCGAAAGGTTTCCATCAACCGCGGTCCAGTTTTCAAATACGAGGAATTATAATCGTCGGAAGGACGGGAGACTAAAGTGCGACGCCGAGGAGGCGGAGAGAAAGGGCAGGCTGTTGGAAAAAGGAGAGGAAGAGAGGGGGAGAAGGAGGGAAACACCTCCGGGCTGCCTCGCGTATGCACCGCGGGTACGCGCAGGGTGCGCGAAACAGAAGAAGAGAGAGCATCGCGCGGTTGTCGGCGCGACAAATTGCTCGCTTGCAATTTTCTCTCTTTGTCTCGCGTCCGACCGCGATGCTCTCTTTCCCTCCCGCCCCCACCCTTCTCGCGGTCTTCTCCTCTCCTCGTCCCACCGTCCTTCGACCCCTTTCCTGCCCCTGCCCCTGTCCTCCCCGCTGGCTTGGTCCTCTCGCTCCAACCTTTTAACTTCGATAACGCTGAATCTCGGTTAAAATTCCTCCTCTCTGCCCCTCCTCTCTTCCGAGCCGCCACTCCCGATGCGCGCGCATCCGATGCACGTGTACGCTCTCGCGCGCGGACATTCGTGTGCACGTGCTCTCTCGTGCGCCATCGCTCGACGTGTGCCGAAAGCGTTCGCACTTTTAGGGTCAAGGATAACCCCGATTCCGCGAGGGCTAAGAGAGACGAAAGGACACGGGAGATGGAGAAAGAGAGGAATGGAAAGTACGGAATGTTGCCCGAGGGAGGGAGAGGGAGAGAGATGGAGAGTTACGGACCATTGTGCGAGAGTCATGATCCGAGCGAGAGTTCTGCGGCCGCGACGGCTCCCCGTGATTTGGTTAGCTAGGGCTGTGTGTCGGTGTTCAAGGGTGGACATAGATTAGGTTCGCGGACGAGACCCACACTCTGAGAGAAAAACAACTGGTAAATTGAACCATTTGATATTTTCAAACCCATTTTTGTTAATGGAACGGAATTTAATATTATTTGATTTACTGAAAATTAGGGGCTGCAACTATTTTTTAATACGTTATAATGTTATTTCTTAACAAGTCGCGAAACGAAATAAACAAATATACGATAGGGCTAGCGCAATACAGATGCTCACTTAAATTAGAAATTTGACGAATCAGAAAATATATGTCTCTCTAAATTTGACTAGCCTCAATCCAGGGGATTCACTGCACTCGATAAAGGCGAGAAGGTTGTGTATCCCGTCGCAGGAGGATGAAAGGGTGGTCACGTATGGGCAATAGGAGTGCTTGTTTAATGGATATTACAAAAAAATGTCACCTGAAGGGTAGTTCACCCCCTTGAGGGGGTGCAACATTGCTGAACAATATTGTGTTGTCACCGTCCTTACACAGAATACGTTTATACAAAGTTTCGTCGAAATCCCTCCACTGCTTCTACGAAAAATATTTAAAAAACCGATTTTCCGCTAAACTTTGAGGGGTTGTTTCACCCCTTAAATGTGGACCATTGCAGATATAAAAAAACACCTGTCTCTTAGATTTTTGTGTTCTTCAACATATATGAAACTCAATAAGATCGGAGGCGGACACTTGGGAATGTTTCTTTGTAAGACGTGCAAGAATACCCACAGGTCAAACGTGATAAGTTTAATAATACTCCAGAATTACAAAACATTTGTTTTGGAAATACGTATTTTTGGAAATGATGAACTGAACTGTTCACACAGTTAAAAATACTATCTGGGTATGTAAAATTAACGATTGTGAATCAGGTACATTAACAATGATGGAATGAAATTTTACTTTGTAAATAGTAAAAATTTTCATTATTCTTACTAGAAGAGTAGTAGAGTAAACGTGGACTAGTTAATTTCACTACTTTTAAAATGTAAAAAAAAAATATAGTAACAGTTACTAGATTTCCTAAAAAGTTAATTTTACTATAAAAAGTATCCGAGACCTTTTTGAACTATATAAAAGAGTTAAAAAGTAGTTACTTTAACTAGATTTTTCTCTCAGTGCTCGCACGTCTAGAACGCGAAGCCGCCGCGTAGGGTGTGTGGCGTTCCTAAAGCTAGCAGCGCCACGTCAGCATAACCGCATAAATCATCCATCAAAATTTATTGCTTTTTTATTGCTTATTTATTACACAAATTTGAATTTGATTGCTCCAGCCGTTTTAAAAAAATCAGTGGCTATGCCAGCTTTAACGTTAAGCTGGCAGCGCTACCTGACGTGGCGCTGCTAGCTTAAGGTGAAGTGAAACCCCTTTCAAATCAGTCGATTCGAATACAACACTTTTTTTAAAGGGCATGGACCAAGCTATCCGAAACTTTGACACATCACTCCTGATCATCTAAGAATTATCCTGACACATTCAAAATTTGGATTTTTTAACAAAATTCCTCCTTTTCTTTTGGTGAAAGAATCGATTTTCAGAATCGATTCTTTACCCTCAGAATCGAGAAACTAATTCTTTTTTACTGAAACGGTAGAGGGGAGAAATTCGCTTCGCTCATTGGTTGCTGTTTGTCGCCACGACAAGATTGGCTACTGATTTCAGCGTCGTGACGCACTTCCATCGTAACTGACTACCTGACTTTCAACAGCCAATCGGAACCTCTCATTTCCTCCGTCGACCATTTCGGCCGGAAATATCGGCCAAAGGGAAAGCTAGAGAAGACGTATAATTGCTATATAAACGGCTAATAATTGTTTAGGTTTTCTTATACATCATTCATTTCATTTTCATGGATGGCTTTTGACACGTAGAAATATATTAATTAAATTTGTGTTAATTATATATACAAAATTTCCGATTTTTTTAATCGATTCTTCATGATCCGATTCAGAATCGATTCAGGAATCGACTCTTCTAAGAGAATCGGACATCCCTACTTCTAATATATATATATATATATATATGCTATGACCGCCACATCATCTTAACGCCACGCGTGAGTAAGACCGCTGGCATGCGCACCGGCAAAACCGGCACCGGCGTTTTTCCCGGATGCAATGTAAATAAATGGGAGCTTGCTCCTATAATCCGGCAATCTCCGGTCCGGCTCGGTTGCCGGTCCGGCCGTCCACTGCCGGCGTTGAACTCCGCAGGCCGGATTCCGGAACAGCGATCGGCTTGTCGATTCTGATGTAATCTTATGTAAACTTGCACACGCATGTCGAAACTCGCCGGCGTCGATGAGCTGTTCATTAGTTTGTTCATTTTTTCTGATACCTACTCATTCATCAGACCTGGCGCCGACTACGATTTTGCCGGTGCAAGTGAGAATTATCATTACCAACGCCGACATCGACTTCACTGCCAACAACAATGTAACTTTCATTTAGTTACAATATTATCATCGAAAAAATCCGGTACCGGTTTTACCGGTCGTGTACAAACGGCGTAACGGTTTCGTATGTCAAACGCACAAAGATTGTTCTCGCTTTTGTTTTATTTATTAATCTCAACGATGTAATGGAGCTGTTTCCATTTATAATCAGTTTTCATTCATAAATTTCTCTCAGGGTGGAGCACGTTTACCCCGCTGCGCATCCATGGCATAAAACGCGTATGTGGGTGTTACTCTGGCATGTGTGTGTGTGTGATACGCGCAGGGCGTGAGTACAGTATCGTATCGCAGAATACATGTCACCGGTGCCGGTGCCAGATCTATTGCACCAGGTAAACTTGCAAAGGTAGACTTAGCGTCCCTCGTTAAATTCCACGTGAGAATTTGCACAGAAATTAGCGGATTAAATGAGACAGAATCTGATCTTCATATGCGTTTCATTTATTTTTCGGAGAAAATATGTTCACATAATTATTAAACAAAGACGTTTTAATAAACATCGGCGTTTTGATTTTTCTCTAAAAACTCAACAAAGTAATGCGATGCGTAAAAGCACCTTCTTAGACATTTAAAATTATTCTTGCACTTTGAGCGTTCGAACCGACAATGGCTCACAGTTTTTGTAGTGAGTGCATGATAAAATTCTTTCAAGCGGCAGTCCCGGCGTCGAAGCATTTAAGTTGGTTGCATTTAATTACAAAAGCATGTAAATCCTCTGAGAGGTATTGGTGGGGTAAAGAAATACGAGGAAAAAGTTCCCAGGTAACACCGGTACATGCACCGTGGCGGATTGAGGTCATGTCGGCCCTCGGTTTGTCGGTGGGTTTGTGCAGACGCCACAATGCTCGGTCGTATTTATCTATCCATTTGTGAGAAAGGTCGGTTTAAGTGCTAGGGAGAAATTAAGTAATATTGTAGAAAGGAGTAGGGGCCAAAGTAACATTTTTGACATTTGTAGTCACTGTACCAGTCCTACGAAGCGATGAGTAAAACTTGTTATGCAGGCAGAGAGCACATGATATTGTCTATAATTCTAGATATGATATTTCTCTATACTCTCACAAGCATTTAAAAGCTATTAAAGATTTTTGGAAACAATTATTGTTACTTACGATCCTGCTGGAGGAGTAAGCTGTAACACGTAGTAGAGTCAAAACTAACAGGACAAATACTTAGTGAATTCGTTTTGCATTAAAAAAGAGGAAGGTATTTATCACACATTCAGGTAAATAAAAGTAAGGTTAAGTAAATGAATGAAGGTAGGTAAAGAAGAAAAAGGTATTTATCACATACCCTCTGCTAAGAAAGTACAAAGAAAATGAATAAATGACAGTAGAATTATGGATAAATGTACATTACTTGGATTCACAACTGTAACACATAATTAATTCTTTATCGCGGGCTATTAATCGACGAACATGTACCGAAAGTAAATTCATTCTGAAAACAAGCTATTAAAATCATTGCGCAATGGACATTGCAACAGTTAGCGCAATAACGTTGTGTCGCTGATCGGGAAGATTTCAAATCTTTTTATTGCTGAACTCGCGCACTCGACCGATGTGTGTATGTATGCGTATGTATGTGTGCCTGGATTAAAGGCTTATTGGACCAAAGGGTCAATGTTTTAGGTTAGTATTTTAAAGTTAGTAGCGACCATCCTAATCGTGTACTATGTGCGCAGCGTTTTCGGTGAAGTGAAACACGTCAAGAAATTTGATCGACATCGGTAAAAAAGATTTTTCTAAATACCTACGTTACCGTCGTTCATTTTTATATTGACAGCTGCATCTAATTATATTGGGTATTGCACTAAATGGCATATTCTATCTGTCGTTTCCGTACAGTAGTTACAAAGAAATCGAAATAAAACTCTAGAAATCCTCTGGATTCATGGTTTGTGATGCCCTAATTGACTACAGAGGGACTCCCTGCGCCATCTGTGATTTCCAGGTTAATTAAATTTTCTCTCCGACACTTTATATTACCATCGGTTTAGCATAGAAGCGCGTAAGACACTTTTTTTGCCTTTATCTCGTTCAAATGCGAGTTTCTCGATTACCAGAATGTTCTAAATTGTTGTACAATTGTCCTGACACTTTCATCTCTCGTATTAGAGCCTTCAATGATTGTATATTGATTAAAATATGAGAGCTCGTCCCCATTTTGGTTCTGGTCTGTGGTAAGTTAAGAAAATTTGTTTCGAAAATCCAAATTTTCACATCACTTCACCTTAAACACTAGATTTATCGAACTTGTCAATTTGACCAGTGTTATAGGGAAAACTATCTTAAGTAATAGATACCAGTAAATCTAGTGTTAATAAAGTCAATCTTTCACGGGTCATTCCAATTCTAACGTTTCTACACAATTATTCGTGTTAGATTTTAGAAACACTACGGTGTCCAAAGTAACGGTTATTTTGAACCCCGAGGTATTCGTTACATTGAACCCTAACCGCACTCTTTCAATTTCGTCTCAAATTCTGCAGAAAGAACAAAGCATATGTTAAATCCGAATATTTCTATTAAAAATTAAACTTAAGAAGTATAAAATTACATTTAAATTCAACCGATAACACGAACCTTGGCTATTTCATAAGAAAAATAACACAAATTGAAAAACTTTACTCATTGAAATATTTAAAATTTTAAATTCATGCTCACGCATACATGTATAGTGCCACTTCCAGTGAACTACTAGTGGAGAGGGGGGGCTTGAGGACGCGTTTCTTTCTCTCTTTCTGAACAGTCGTTTTCGCTGCATAAACTACAGCGTGGAAAGGAGCGCGAAGTATTACTTTCCATCAGTTACTTTAGACCCCATTCTCCCTTAGCATATATTTTTAATTTAGCGGTAAAATCTATAAATTGTCTTTGGATTAGTGGTTCAAAGGAAATACATGACAATTTTTATGATCAATTCGCCCTAACGTTCTTCAAAGTGGGAGAGTACAGTTATTTCAGCATCGGAACCTTTAAATGGGCTGGTCCGAATTATAAAAGCCTGTAAATTCTCCGAGGGGTATTCGTTAGGGTAAAAAACGCGAGGAAAAGGTTAGCTGGTAACAGCGGTACATGCACGGCGTGGAGGATCGAGGTTATGTCGGCCCTTGGTTCTCCGGTCGGTGCGCGCGCAACAATGCTCGCTTGCCGCAGTTCGCCATCTCCGTCACTCTTCTTATAGCGTGCGTATTTCCATCTTTTTCCCTCCTCCGATATGATTTATGGCGTCGAGTAAACAGAGATGGTTACGGAGATAGAGCGAGCCCGTGATCCAGCCCGAAGGTAACCACTGGGTTAGGTTATAATCTCCGACCCGGTGTCTGTTATTTTCCTGTCAACGTGCCGCTTAATCCAATCGCTCTCTTTTGCACGGAAACTCCGAGGGGAAAAGGGACGGATGCTTTTTGGATTTTCGAAAATCCGTAGAATTCGATTTTCGATGTCCCTTGTCAAGTTTTACGGTCAGACCGCGTATCATAGTTTCTTTGTGATAAGAGTAATAGTCTGGCTATGGCTTGAGAGGTCCAATGATGTTTTATCAAAATGATGAAGATTTAGGCCAAAAATTCATCTACTTAAACGTTAACCCTTAAGGTGAAGTGAAACACGTCGAGGAACTTGATCAACGTCGATAAAGATTTTTCTAAATGCCTACGTTGCCGATGTTCGTTTTTATATCGACAGCTATACCGAATTATATTGGGTATTGTACCAAATGGCATACTCCGCCTGTCGTTTTCGTACAATAATATCAAGAAATCGAAGTAAAACTCCAGAAATCCTCTGGATTCATGCTTTCTGGGGCCCTAATTGATTGCAGAGGGACCCCCTGCGCTATCTGTGATTTCCACGTCAATTAAATTTTCTCTCCGACACTTTATATTACCATCGGTTTAGCATAGAAGCGCGTAAGACACTTTTTTTGCCTTTATCTCGTTCAAATGCGAGTTTATCGACTATCAAAGTGTTCTAAATTGTCATAAAATTGTCCTGACCCTTTCGATTCTCATATCAGAGCCTTCGATAATTATATACTGATCGAAATATGAGAGATCGACGCCATTTTGGTTCTGGTTTGGGCTAAGTTAAACAATTTTTTCCAAAAATCCAAATTTTGCATGTGTCAGGACAATTCTTAGATGATCAGCAGTGATGTCTCAAAGTTTCGGACAGTTTGGTCTAATACCCTTTAAAAAAAGTGTTGCATTCGAATCGACTGATTTGAAGGGTGTTTCACTTCACCTTAAATGCAAAGCGTTACCGTTTTATAACATGCACCTAATTTAAACGTATAAAACATGCACTTTATGCTTTCCTGTAATAAATATTTCTGTAATTTAGAATTGTGTAATTATATCTTCCTGTACGTATGATCAGAAATATTAAAAGATAGAGAAATAAATACAAAATAAAATGTTATTTTTTGTCAGGGTCAATGCAGGGTTCACCATAAAATTTGCTGAAGAATGCAATGGAACTTATTTCCAGTGGATCGTGTGCGTCATGTGTCGGCTCATCAATTGTTAAATTTCAATGTTTAAAATTTCAACGGGGAAAAATATACTCGCGTTGGAACTTGACGCGGAGAACAGGATATTTTCGATATTTCACTTTTATGGTGGTTTTACGTGGTTCCGAGTACGGAGCCGCTGGAAATGTTTAGGTTTCGAGCTCGGAATTCCTCTGGGAATCCTTCCTCTGGCTGAATTCGATACGCGTATTTATGTTCGGCGAACTCCGTAAGTTTTGAATTTCGAGAGAGGGGCGTGAACTCCCGCAGGAGTTCGAGCTGCAAACACGAAAATGTGAATATTTCCGCGGACCTCGCAGATGCCTCCATAAAAATAAAATATTGCACATGCTCAGGTGCCGACCACGAATCCGTATACTCTTACGGCGGAAGTCCAGCGGTATATTATCGTTTTAGGTATTCCTCTTTGTGGGATTTCCACCGTATTACTCGGAGATGTTATAACATTACCTGTTGTAGGCGAACTTAAAAATGACTTGCCTGCAGGTAACATAATTGATCGGATGAAACTTTGTTAGGTTAAGGTGAAGTGAAACCCTCCTCAAAACAGTCGATTCGAATTCAACACTTTTTTTAAAGGGTATTAGACCAAACTGTCCGAAACTTTGACACGTCACTTCTGATCATCTAAGAATTGTCCTGACACATTCAAAATTTGGATTTTTTCACAAAATATTTTAATTCAACCCAGACCAGAACTAAAATGGCGTCGATCTCTCATATTTCGATCAATATACAATTATCGAAGGCTCCGATATGAGAATCGAAAGGGTCAGGACAATTTTACAACAATTTAGAACACTCTGGTAATCGATAAACTCGCATTTGAACAGGATAAAGGCAAAAAAGTGTTGTTTGCGCTTCTATGCTAAAACGATGGGAATACGAGGTCTCGGAGGGAAAATTTAATTGATCTGGAAATCACAGATGGCGCGGGGGGTCCCTCTGCAGTCAATTAGAACCCCAGAAAGCACGAAACCAGAGGATTTCTGGAGTTTTACTTCGATTTCTTTATAATTATTGTACGAAAACGACAGGTGGAGTATGCCATTGGTACAATACCCAATATAATTCGACACAGCTGTCGATATAAAAACGAACGTCGGCAACGTAGGCATTTAGAAAAATCTTTATCGACGTTGATCAAGTTCCTCGAAGTGTTTCACTTAATCTTAACCAAGCTAGAAAATTGCTTCCGATTTAAGATTTCCGTTTACGTTTCCGGCAACACGCAATTTATACAATTGGAATTTTACTCGTCCATAAACTAGGTCTTATTTGCAACGGCGTAAACTACGTAAAGTAAAGCTTTGGAGAAAATGTTACACGCGAACTAAGCTTTGGATCTAATCAACCGATTGGGATTTCAATGAGGCAGTTACTCTCAGCGTTAAGGAATTAACGGCTCAGAGTTATCGCAAGTAATTCGGGATCATAGTTCTCACGGAGATAAAATCTCGTACAAAGATAATTTGAAAATGTTACTTAAATGCATTATGGTCGGGATCGCAATTAGACTGCCTTTCAATAATAACAATTTCGTTAGATCGCCCAGGGTTGATTCTGATTTCTGGGAGCCAATCATGCGTAAGATCTAGAGGGTAGCAACGTGCCACGCTTCCAATTGATTTCGAAGAGGGGTCCCTACAGATCAGATAATGAAATCCCTCATCAAATACGTTTCCATCGTTTCAAAAATGAACACGCAACTATCGATACTCGAGGTCGGATAAGTATCTCGGAAACTAATTTCCAATCGTTCCGCTACAATATTAACTCTTTAGCTACAAAGCACCAGTATTGTGGCTCCCTTCTTTAACATGCGTTCAAAGCAACGGATGAATATTTTATTCATACATAATATTAGCATTCCAGGGCCGAACTGTCCCTACAGGTGGCACAGCTCTACGGTTAGTGGAGGAACTAAAGGGTTCATTAAAAGAAATGTAATGTACTTTTTCAGGCTCTCAGTTATTCATTTAATAATCTTATAAATATGTAAGTACAGTCATTCTTGATCGAGTACGGGGGTTTAAGGTGAAGTGAAACCTCCCTCAAATCAGTCGATTTTAATAACACTTTTTTTTTAAGGGTATTGGTTCGAACCGTCTGAAACTTTGACTCGTGCGCACCTATGAATTATTCCTGACACTGTCAAATTTGGATTTTTGAACAAAAATTATTAACAGTCCAGAACCAAAAGGGTGTCGAGCTCTCGTATCTCGATCGACATGTAATTATTGAAGGCTGTAATATGAGAAACGAAAGTATCAGGACAATTGTACGACAGATTAGAAAACTGGGAAATCAAGAAACTCGCATTTGAACGGGATAAAGGCAAAAAGAGTGTTGTATGTGCTTCTATGCCAAAACGAGGGAAATACGAGGTCTCAGAGTGAAAATTTAATTCACCTGGAAATCACAGATGGCGCAGGGGGTCCCTCTGCAGTCAATTAGAGCCTCAGAAATCATGAATCCAGAGGATTTCTGGAGTTTCACTTCGATTCCTTTATAATTTTAGTACGAAAACAAGAAATAGAATATGCCATTTAGTACAATACCCAATATAATTCGACACAGCTGTCAATATATAACGAACGTTGGCCACGTAGATGTTTACAAAATCTTTACCGACGTCGATCGAGTTCCTCGACGTATCTCACTTCACCTTAAGTGTGTGAAAAGGACCGCGGTTAGCAAAGCCGCAATTTTTGTACGAAAACGAGAAATAGAGTATGCCATTTAGTACAATACCCAATATAATTCGACACAGCTGTGAATATAAAAACGAACGTCGGCCACGTAGATATTTAGAAAAATCTTTTTTACCGATGTCGATCGAGTTCCTCGACGTATCTCACTTCACCTTAAGTGTCTGAAAAGGACCGCGGTTAGCAAAGCCGCATTTTTTGTACGGAAACAAGAAATAGAATATGCCATTTAGTACAATACACAATATAATTCGACACAGCTGTGAATATAAAAACGAACGTCGGCCACGTAGATATTTAGAAAAATCTTTTTTACCGATGTCGATCGAGTTCCTCGACGTATCTCACTTCGCTTTAAGTATCTGAAAAGGACCGCGGTTAGCAAAGCCGCAATTGGTGAGCAGTTAGCGTGGCCAGAAAGGCGTGAACTCGAACACGATCGGCTGCGATTTCAGAGAGCCGATCACGTATTCAATCGATAGGATGGCCACACGCGACGCCTCCGAGAGATTAGCCCGAGGTTGGAGTCCGTAGGGATAGTAATAAAATCGCTCGTAAATTGAAATTCTACCTCATAAAACATGCAGTGTTAAATATTCGCACGGTTATCGTTGCCAAGCTTGAGAAAGTACTCTCGGTGCCTACTTCCAATTGTCTCGTTCCGACGATACCTATAGACGTGTTATAGTTCTTTTAAGGCTTATTTCATGGGATTTAAATTAAAGTACAAATAAATGACCAAAAAGATGTAAAGTCTAGCGTGATAGGTCGCAACGAGCCAATTATACTTTAAATCGAGAGGGTAATAAGGTTCCGTGCAACCAATTAATCAGAAACGATATTCCTCCAGCAACCGTAAAAAAATGTAGATCATAAATTTAAATTTTCTGCTCATGATATGTGCAACCTTAAGTATAAAATGTCCCTTTGCAATTTTTACTATCGTGCTCATTGATCGCTGTTCATAGGATTATGCAACCCTATGTATAAAATGTCTGTTTGCGATTCGACTATCATGCTCATTGATCGCTGTTCATAGCATTATTGCAGGTAAGCTTGAGAAATTATGCAGTATTTGTTACCCAGTGATATGAAGTAAACAGGATACGCGATTGCATATACTTATTGTGGAACAGAAGTGCAACGAATTGAAGCACCGACATGTTTAGAAAAGCCGTTAAGCGCCGCCTGGAGAGAGAATGGCGAACTTTCAACATAGAGGGAAATTTGAAATATCGAACAAGTAAATCTCAAGTAATAAGTGTGAGTTAAAGTTAAATTGATTAAGGGGGTATTATCGTTTAGAAACTGCAAAAATTCGATTTTTTTTGCATTTTCTTATAGTTTGGGGTTCTGAGAATATGTGAAAATATTCATTAGAAATTCGTAGAACTCCCATACTTACAGAGGCTTAAGGTGAAGTGAAACACCCTTCAAGTTAATCGATTCCAATACAACACTTTTTTTAAGGGTATTAGACCAAACTGTCCGAAACTTTGAGACATCACTGCTGATCATCTAAGAATTGTCCTGACACATGCAAAATTTGGATTTTTGGAAAAAATTGTTTAACTTAGCCCAGACCAGAACTAAAATGGTGTCGAGCTCTCATATTTCGATCAATACACAATTATCGAAGGTTCTGATAAACGAAAGGGTCACGACAATTTTTCGATAATTTAGAACACTCTGGTAATCGATAAACTCGCATTAGAATGGGATAAAGGCAAAAGAAGTGTCTTACGCGCTTCTATACTTAACCGATGGTAATATGAGGTGTCGGAGAGAAAATTTAGTTGACACTGAAATCACAGATAGCGCGGGTCGTCACTCTGTAGTCAATTAGGGCATCAAAAACCATGAATCCAGAGGATTTCTGGAGTTTTACTTCGATTTCTTGATATTTATTGTACGAAAACGACAGGTGGAATATGCCATTTGGTACAATATCCAATATAATTCGACACAGGTGTCGATATAAAAACGAACGCCAGCAACGTAGGCATTTAGAAAAATCTTCTTTATCAACGTTAATCAAGTTTCTCGACGTGTTTCACTTCACCTTAAAGGCTGCGGTGCGTTGAGGTGCGGCAGGTAGTCATTCCCTCGACCGTTGTACCTAGACCGTTGTGTCCATTGTGCGGCTCGATATTCTTTTTTTGAAGCTGAGGAAGATGGTTGGTATGGTCCCGGTATAGCCGATTAAAGGGTAAGTTACTCAAATCAGTTGTTATCCACCGTACGTGCCAAATGTATGGCAAACTTTAAACGCGTTTTTCTCGAAACGACATTTTTCAAGTCGGGCGAACGTTTTTCTCAAAAACTATTAGGCCGATTGATTTCGGATTTTGCATACATTTCGACGGAACCTTCAACTATAGTCCGAACTCGAATGATACCGATAGCTTGAATATTTTAGCCCCGCTCTCATGTTTTAGTTGAAAATTTTCCGTGAAAATGAAACCTTAACTTGCATAGATTTCAATAAAGAATTTCATAAAAATTTGGGTTGCTAGTTGAAACGTGTCTTAATATGCGTCAAAAACCCCGGCACTGTAGGTTTGATAGTTTTCGCAAAATTAATTCCTAAAAATTACTTAACAAGCTTCTAGACGATAATACCCCCTTAAATTCAGTTATATACGTCAAAAGGAACCCAAAGTTGAAGAGCTGTAGAATTCTACACTAACGATTTACTCGTAGAGCGCAACGCATCAACAAGTGGTCTTCAGAAGACTACCATCGACTGGATCGACTGCAACGCACTTGTTTGTTTGTTGTTTACTATTGGATTTTAAGCTCGAGGATGAGCACAGGACCAGAGCATTTTCTATTGGCCGACAACGCGATGCCTTTATGACGGTCACCCCATCCAAAGAGGAACCGCGCCCAACGTCGCTTAAC